>NW_020861656.1:0-25174 GCF_003713205.1 Coffea eugenioides
TTCTTCGGTGTAGTGCAAGGCCGCAAAAATATCGACCATCTTCTCGATCCACCTTTCGGCGACATCCGGATCGGTCACCCCAACTTTTGAAATCGTTCGAGAGCTCTGTCTTCGCTCTCGACGTGGTTGCCAGGGTTTCCAGGATTAGGGTTTGGGTTTTGGCCCTGTTGCTGCACCACTTGTGCCAGCAAGTTGGTCATTTGCTGCATAGCGGCAGCTATTTGTACGTTGGGGTCAGGATTAGGTCCAGATGAGGTTTCCCCAGTACCCCTGTCCGGTGTGGGTTGTCTATTTCCGCGCCCACGTCCCCGTCCACTACGTGTACCTTCTATGAACTCTACTTGGTCTAGGCAAATGTACTAAACCAATATAAGAACAATGCATGTAAGTAAAACCCAAAAACTTTTACAAACATATATATACATTCCAAACAAGGCAACCAACCCACATATCAACAACCAGTCAAGTCAAGTACAGTCAAGTCAAGTACAAACATGGACAATTCACAAGGGAAAGGCCCCATCAAAAGAAATATATACGTAGCTAACCAAACGTACAAAACGATTAGCTAAGGCTCTTCTCCCTATCCGCCCTACATACAGAAAACAAAACTATCCCAAAAACCCTAGGAGTCGCGACCTAGTCCATCGACGGGCAAGTAGACCCACCTGACGGGATGGATCCAACCCCAGCCTCGGGCCCCGCACACGAGTCCTCGTCGCTCACTCCCTCGACCACGTCGGCGCAGAGGTTTAGGATCGATGCGGCTTGAACCTTAACCTTTCGAGCTCGCTTAGTCTCGCGCTCACGTGCTTCCCTAAGTTGAGTGCAGAGGTCATCAACCCTATCCTCTACCTCAAACACGTCGTACTCCAGCCCCTTAATGCGCTCAGCCTGTTTCTCATTGGCCACCCTAAGTTGGGTCACCTCGGCCTCAAGCCGAGTATTATCCGCGGCCAACTCCTTCCGTTCCTCGGCCACGGCCAACACCAAAGCGTTAGGGTAAGCGTACTTGTGTTGACACTCGCAACGTCGGAGGCGGTTAGCCGGGCTCCAACGCACAACGGCCCCTCTGGGCCGGATCTGGTACGGAATCACCGGAAGCACCCCACGGGGTAGCTCTCCAGCAGGGGAATGACTAGCCTCACCACTTCCGTCCATCCTACACCAAAAGAGCAATTAAACATAAATAATCTTAAAGGACATAAACAAAGAACCCTCAAATCGAGCATTTCTATTACACCCAGGCTAATTCAAACCTAGGCTCTGATACCATCTGTGACAGCCCCACCTTCCCCTAAGGCGAACCAAATGGATTAGCGGACTGCCTGCCCAGCTCTCGCCAGAACTAACGGTTCAGTTTAGAGCGATCTAATACGTTCCGGAACATACAAACACGTGTAAACAAGTCAAAATCACAAAAATAAAAAAAAATGAAAATCGGAGCCGATCATGGACAGTAACTGCCACGTCAAAATACGGCCGCCAAAAATTTTGTTTCGCCGTTTGAAATCCGAATCTGTCCGAATTCTCGCCCAACATCAATCAAACATTTATACGTTGAAACTAAGCATATACAATCCAAAGTGGCATACAAAAGTTATTCAAAAGTTTATACACGTACGGTTTGCCAAATCAAAAGAGAAAACGGACCCAAAGGTACATTTAGGGTTTCCATCAATGAGCTATACAAAAGATATGTACATCTAGCTCAATTCGGTAACCAACTATCAAATCCAGTCCAAAAGTATTTATTTTCCTGTAAGGAAAACAAAAGGGACAGAATGAGCTTACGCCCAATAGTATACTATCACTCAAGCAACCAAGTCATATAGGCATAAAGCGGTCAAGAAAGAAATAAACCAAGATCACACATTCACAAGATGGGTAAAAGGATACGGACGGCTCTCAAGAGCCCCTTTCCTCGCTCGTATACTTGATCGGACTTCATTCAGCCTCCGTCAATGTTTACAAAGTAACCAACCGTAGGCTCCACTTTACTTCCATTCCTTCCACCCAACATACCCCTACCGGGCCCGAACTCCAAACAGTAGAAATTTGGTAATACTCGAGTATACCGGAATCAAGAGTCTCACTACTACAAGATTCTATATAACAGTCCCCATGGCTCGTCAATTTTCACGACCAAACCCTCGCCGGCTCGATCCAATCGACTACCAATGGGGTTGAGCTCAGTAGTATCAGTAATGGTCGTTGGATACTCGTCCAAGCGACACCAAATTCATGAACCAAATTCAGTATTTCATGTATCATTCAATCATTACAGTAAAACAGTAGACAGTCATATGAGATACCAAATGGGTGAGGGCGATCAAGTACACCCTCACTTAATCAATTTCAACGGAGCAAATAAGCCTTCAAGGCATCAAGTTCACATATACCAAAGCCACATTGTAAACAACAAGTGAGTAGTACACTCACCAAGCAAGCAAGTGAAATTTCGTAAACTTCCGCCCAAAGAGCGTCTTTACTCACCGTCACGCCCTAGAACATTCAAATAAGCATAATAAGACTCAATTACAAGTCATAACCAAATCCACATACCACCAAAATAAGGTTCCACTAGAATGTATAAGCACTAGAGTAAACCAGAGAAATCCGGAAATTGAATTAAGATCTAATCCAAAAAAAAATAGTTTTTGACAACATTTTGCGGTTTTGGCACCATTGGCACTACGATTATCGGATGGAGATGCAAGATACACCGTTTCGAAGCTAACAGATAGGGCTACAATGTTACAGAAGATCACTCAGCCCAGTTCATAGTGAAACTAGGCCAAAAATGCAGGATACTAAACCAGAACCGCAAAAATAGGTGAACAAACCGTATTCTGGTTAATAAACTGTAAGTCAGGCTACCTAAGTCCAAATCAAGTGATTCAAAATCCATTCGAAAGCTAAGACATCAGTCTACATTTCTTTAGAAGACCTCAACAACCAATTCTGAAGTATTTCCAACCAAAATAACCCATTACAGAAGCAATTCTCAAGTTCGGGTGAAAATTGGGCAGCAGGGGTATTTCGGTCTTTTCACAAGCTACGCTACTCCGATTGGTCTGAAATTTTGAAGACAACTCTAAAATATCATTCCCTACAACTTTCATGTTTTAACCCAAGGCTAATTCGGCCTCTAACTATGATGAACAGTGCCGGGCAGAATTAGGGGAAATGAAACCCTAACTTTCAAAATTTCTTTCCAAAGCAGAAATTTTCTGCAATTAACCACACTTTACACCTTCTAACTTCCTTCAATATCATTTCCAACCATCATACATAGCCACACCATAACAATCATATTAAAACAGAAATATCATGATTAAATAGAAAATGTCATCAATCTCAACCAAAATCATGAATTAACACCAAAGATCATTACTTCAACTCACATAGGTCACTAATTAAACATTATTGGAAAGACAAGAGTAGTCTCTTAGTCACTCACCTTATAAGACAAGAAAGGAAGCAATTCAACACCTTAGCCTTCCAAACAACTTCACCAATCACTTCACAATCACTAAGTGGAGAGGTTTTATGGAGCAAACACAAAATTAAACGGTGGAAATTGAAGATTGAGCAAGTTTGGAGCAAAGAAATTGGAGAGCTTTTCTTGTCTTGTTGCTTGAAGATGGCCGGCCACAAGAAGCAAATTTTGAGTGATTTTTGGTCAATTTTTGAGTTATTTTAAACAAATGGTAAAAGGGTGAATAGTAGTCAAAAGTAAGAATTAACCTCTAAGTGACACATGTCACTTTCATTAATTGCATACCTAACCTTTTTTTCTCTCTCACACCAATCCACTTGGTAACCTCTAATTATCTCATAACACCCGGTAAATTAAACCCAGTATCCAAAACTTAACCTAACTGGCCGAATTTTTTCGAACTTTTCCGCACTAGCGGGTCCCACGTCCGGTATACGTTCTGAATTTCTCAAAAATTAACCGATACTAGAAAAATCACCTAAAACCTATTTTTACTCATAAAAATTATCGAAAAAATTTTCCTAATACAGCAAATGCAGAAAACATGCCAGTAAAGAAAATAAACCCTAGAAAATAAGAAAATTACGGGTTCTCACATGGGAGGTGCCTCTCATTCCCGTCTCCATACTTTTATTTTACTTCAATCGATTGGAGTGTTATCTCATCGACTTTTGGGGACCCCAAACCCCACTGGCTAGTTAATCAAGTCGAGCCGGCAAGGGCTTGGTCGATTAGATAACGAACCATAGGTAGTTAGTAATGTCGAGTGGAGTGATATCTTCTCGACTAATCGGTATACTCGAGTATTACCACTCATGTTTATTGAGGATTTTGGGCCCAGTAGGGGGTGTGAATGGTGGACGGAGAGTAGTGTAAGTGGTGCTCTACTGGATTGGTTACTTACTTGAAGGTTGACGGAGTGTCAACTATTACTTGATCAAGCTCTGGTGATGCAATGGGAATTTGGCTCCTGAGAGCCATCCGTATGCTTATACTTTGGAGTGATTATTGTTTATTGGATTATTGTTTCTTTTGAAAACTTTTACACTCGCTCACTTTGAGATTTGCTACTTGAAGTATTATTGCTCACTTTTATGAACTTTTCATGCTCATTACTTTGTGACATGAGACGTGCACTTTTAAATAAGGGTTAACTTGCTATTTGGAATCTCACTGGGCTTTTAGCTCATTCCACGTCATTTATTTTCCTTACAAGGTTACGAGCGAGGCGTGAGATATGTAAAGACTAGCGTAGCCCAGTTGTTTTGACTTTTGACTTGTACTCCCACTATCACTCGATTAAGATGATTGTACTTGGATTGTATACACTTTGAACCTGTTTGGGTATATAGAGACTTTGTATATTGATTGTGCACCGATGTAAATTATAAGTTTGAATTGTGTCGTTATTTATGGTCTATGGATATATGCACGTGATACAAGTGAGTGAGTCCTGGCGAGAGTTGGGCAGGCGATCCGCCGAAACCTGGGGTACACCCTAGGTGGAGGTGGGGCAGTCACAGTTTTGGTCAAATTTTGTTTTTATTAAAGGCTAAGAAGGGTCTTAGTCAAAAGTCAAAGCTCTAAGGCTTTGGTGACAAATGGCTTCCAAGGGTTTATCTTCATCCTATTGTCTTCCAAATGCTAAAATATCTAGCCAACCTCTAATTATCCCTTAGCACCTTATAAAATAATATTTCTTTGTGCAAAACTTCTCCTAATCTTCAAAATTTATTGCATACACGTCACTAGTAGGTCCTACTTCCATAATGTACTACGAACTTAACATGCACTAACTTATGGTAGAAAAATGATCAAAAATCTTGACTCTCTTATAAAAATATCTAGAAAATTAAGGCATAAAGTAAAGTTAAGAAAATGTATTCAAAGAAAAAATATATATATAAAATAATTTTCGGGTCCTCACACACTTTCCTCAAGTTTTAGCTCATGTGCACTCTCAAGTTTTACATCACATGTCTCACTAACAACTTCATATTTCCACTTTGCAGCTTCTATTACAATTTCCTCAAACTCAGTTCTTTCAACATGATTTTTCTTCTTTTTTTTGAAGCAAGTGTTAGTAAGTATCCCATATCCTTCCACATATTTCATCCATGGATGATGTATTGGCATGCACAGACTTGGAAGAAATTGATGTAGTAACCTCCTTTTCCCTTTTGAGAGGTCTTTTCTCCTTTGATTCATCATATGTCAATCTATTACGATTGTGGTCATGAAACTCCTCAAAGGTACAAGCTGATTTGGTTGAAGATGAACTTCTTTTAGATGTTTGGCACGTCCTCCTTTGGTTCTCTTTATAGTCATCACAAGTGCATTTATATTTCTGATAAGCACTTAGTGCATGATCACGATCCAACTCCCCCTTTTGAGTTCGAAACTCATGGTTTGACATTTTATCATAGTTAGATTGCATAGAACCCTTCCTCTTAAGAGATTCATTCTCGATTCTATCAAACCTTTTGTGTATGAGTTGGACTGATTTGATTAACCTCCTTTCAACTTCTCCCAATATGGATTCCAACATACGTGTAGGATCAAAGTGGTGTGAACTACCTTTGGTATTCATCTTTGACCAGCAAGAAATGGTTAGGAAAACAAAGGAAAGTTTTCTCACAACACACCCTCACGTCTATGCACTCACACTCGTGTATCACTCAAGTATTTAATGCACTATAATAAGCTCACCAAGCAACTCTCTTGGTCGTTGATCTCCTTTGAAGAAATCAGAAATTTCTCAAGTAGTTTAATGACTTATCCAACAATGCACAAGAAAGTGACGTAGAAGAGATTTGGTACACTTGAGTTGAGATTTAACACTAAAAAGACTGATTTGCACATCTCAAAAGTGTTGAAACAAGGTTGGAAAGTTACAGATTTAACAATGAAATAATAAACACTACTCGACACAAAGAACCCTAGACAACGAAGTCAAAAATCTGAATTGTTTTGGTGTGATTGTGCAAATTTTGGACCAGACTTTAATTTACAAAAACACTTAAATTCTTGCTGGAAATAGAACCAAAAACCTGGTTTCATTTGGTGTTTAATGCAGCCAAGCAAGACACAAGACAAAGAGGACTCGAAATAGGAAACCTATGACTCAAATTAGGAAACTATTTGACTCTTTATAAACCTAGACTGATTTGGACTATTTTGGACCACGAAACTCGAATATAAATTGGAAAATTTTGACTCAAACATGGACTATGTGAGGACCCAAAAATTATCTTTATTTTATCTTATTTCTTTGAGCACATTTTCTTTACCTTACTTTATTACCTTAGTTTCCTAGATATTTCTATGAGTGAGTCAAGTTTTAAAATCATTTTCTTGGTATAAATTAGTTCATGTTAAGTTTGAATTGCATTATGGATGTAGGACCCACTAATGCGGTGCGTGTGATAAATTTTTGAAGATTAGAAGAAGTTTTGTGCAAATAGATATTATTTTATAAGGTGTTAAGAGATAATTAGAGATTGGTTAGATATTTTAGTGAATAGAACAATAGGAAGAGGATTAATCTTGGAAGGACAATTGTCACAACATCCATGGAAGTTTGACCTTGATTTGGACTACTCTTAACCTTTAAGTAAAAGAAAAATTGACCAAAAATTTCATTTCCTTTCTTTCTTCTTCCCCTTGGCCGTCCACTTTATCTCCCAATTAGCCAAGAAAGTTCCAATTTTTCTTCTCCTCTTAGCCAGCTATCCCCTCTCCATTTTAGCCAAAAAATTTCAGCTAGCATCTTCTCCATTTTTGCTCCAAACACTTGCTCCAAACTTACTCATCTTCTTGGATCATCACTCAAGCTTAGAAGGAGACTTGGACGAGGAAGATACTTGGTGGTTTAGAGCTTGTTTCTTTGTAGTTGCTCACTACTCTTGGAAGAAGGTAAAACCCCTCCCTCATTTTCTTTCATCTCTTAGTTAGATTTTGGTTAGTTTTAACTAAGTTAAGCTTGGGTTGTTGATGCGTTCCTTGAACCTTGACTTTAGGTAGATATGTTGAGGTGGATTCTTAGGTAGTTGCCTTGAGGAATTATTGTTTGTTTGGTTGTTGTTTAGTGATTTGTAACTTGGTTTTGGGTGTAAAAATTGAAAAGAAAACTTGAAGAGTAAGAAGAGCAAGTTGTCCGATTTCTGCTGGTTCAGTTTCCTCATTTTAATTTCGAATTTTATGCTTGTTTTGATGCCAAAATGCTTTTTATATGTTGGTGTATATGTGTGTAAATTATCTCCCAAAAATCATTTCATTTGGTTGAGTTAAAGTTAGGTTAAAGTGAGGAAGCAAACTTGGAAAACTTCTGATCAGTGTAGTAGTCCAGTGTATACTCAACAGGCCATAATTTTTCGTGCAGGAGTCAAAATCAAGTGCCGTTTGTGGCATATGAAACTAGACTCTGAGAGATTTCCAATGGTATAAAATTCAACCACTAGTTTGTTTCCTATGAGCCACAGTGAGCCGGCAAAGTCGACTGATTTTTCCTCACTGTTTTAACCGAGAAGCATGCACAGTTGCAGTTTGTAACTCGTTTTCACTCATCTTACAAAACGAATTTGAAGGCAGTTTCTTCTAGTGATTTTTAGCATTTTGAATCTAGTTTTCAAGCCATAAACCACGCTAATTTTGAACTTGTGTAGCCTTAGTTATGACTTGATTTCGAAACTGTGTCAAGTGCTCCAAAGCTGGAATTCCGTGAACCAGGTTTCAAAAATTAGCTTTCATGAATCTGTTATATCTTTGTGTAGAAAAGTCAGAATTAAGTTCCGTTTATCGCATTTGAAATTATATTTAGGGACTTTCAACTGTGAAAATTTCATAATTTTCTCAATTCCTATGAATATCTATGATTTTTCAAATTTGACTGAATTTCCACATCTGTTCTGTCTTTCTACTGGATGAAGCAGCAAATTTAGGTTGGAATTTGACTGACTTGCAAACAGAATCTTACAAAGGTGTCTTCTGGGAAATTGTAACCCTTTGAGTCTATTTTCCAACGGTATAAAGTTATAAATTTTAGACTTAGGAAGATTGAGTTATGATTTTTCAAATAGCACCATGTAAAACTGGAAAAATTCTGTTTTCCTAGAACTGTTCTTACTTTCATTTCCAACTTTAAGATTGGAGTTGGTAAACTATTTTGAGTTTGGCTTATGGGTGGAATTGAGGTTTAAATGAAAGGAATTGAAGTTTTGGAACCTTAATTTCTTCATGTATTTTGGTTTTGTATTGCTAGTCTTTTAATACAGTATGTGACCACAGGACTCGAGAGAGTTCAAGAGGACCAACCAGGGTAAAAGTGAAGGGTTGCAATTGATTGGTGAGTGTTCTAAGTGCATGAAAATATTTACGTAGAATGTCTCCTTACTTGAATGACTTGCTTGCTTAGTTAAAATAATTGCTTTTGAATTGATGACCTTTGGGACGAGGATTTACTTTATCATACTCGATCCTTTGTAGTTAACTTCTTGATATTGATATAAAATGAATTGCTTTGCTTGCACTTGACTTGTTGGTCACTCGGGTGGTTATCCCACCGACTTTCTTGTGTGATTAGGGCGCATGTTACATGTTCACTGTTGCTAGAAATTGCTAGGTACTTGATTTATCGTCTCATGGGCAAGTGTGTACTTTATCGCACTTGACCTAACTCGACTAAACTTTTGATATTCTGTTAAAACATGTGTTGGCCATTTTGTATAACTGAAATGTGGCTAGAATCCGGCCACTTTCTAGCAGGATTTTTGGCCGGATTCGAGGCAGTAAGCAATCAAATTGTTTTCTGCCTTCCCTATCAATCCGGCCTTGAATCCGGTCAATATTTGGCCAGATTTGTGGCCGGATTTGCTGAAGAAATTTCTGATTTCTACAGTTTTCCTCCAATTTTCTTGTTTGATCAGGTTTTCGCACCTACCCGGGTTTCAACTATTTGGATTTGAAATGCTTGAGACATGATATACTGAGCTTGACTTGAGCCTTGTTTAAGCGAGTGTACTCTTATGTCCACTCAATCGACCTAACTTGATGAAACAATTGATATCTCATTTATGCATGAACAAGTAACTTGATTTGCATGTGACCGTATATTGTCTTGAAATACTTGGAATGCTTGAAATGTGACTTGCTGGGTATTACTTTTGACTTGATTATGGCTAGGCGAGTGTGTCCTTATTCGCACTCGACCTCCATGAACTTGAGTTAATTGATCCTACATGTGGACCCGCATGTTTATGTGCATGGTTGTAGACCGACTGTATTTCTGTTGTGGCGGTTGAATAGTAAATCGGCTATATCCTTCTTGTAGCGGTTGAACTATAGACCAGCTACATTTCTTTTGTAATTGTTGAACTGGGCCTTGGACCTTATCCGAGATGTCGAGTAAGTGAAATCTAGGGTTACTCATGCGTATGCGTAAATGTAAGTCGGTAACGGCTGAGCTGAGCCCTCATTGGACCTCTTGCTTTAGACCAGCCTCCGAGCGGTCGGGTAAGTTGGGAAATCTTGGGTAAAGGACTAGTTCTTAACCTATTTACTCCTGACTGGAATTCATCACTTGAACACTAATATTACTGAATACAGAGCGTTAAGTGATAACTAACGTCTCCAATCATTTACTTTGTGAGCGTTGGATAACAGCCAACGACTCCAATCTTGGATACCTAAATACTTGGGGCTATAAGCCAAATCCTGAATTACTGAATCTCTAGGACTATAAGTGTGACGCCCCCACTTCTCCCAAGGGCGAACCCAAGGGTATCCGCGGGACGCCTGCCCAACTCTCGCCAGGACTCAAGACAATTCAATTCAAACTTAACGGTACATACCAAAATAATACAAGTCTAAAATGAGGAAAAGTCACTTCTTTAACTGAATATCCAAATCTTACATCACGTTCTCAAAAGATACATCAAGTCCCAAAACACAACCATTAACAGTCGACTAAACATTTACAACCCAGATTCCAAACAAAAATATAACCTAGTCGGCTTTTCCAAAATCTTCCAATCCACCTGTTAAGGAAAACAAATCTACGGGGTGAGCGATTGTTCGTAAGGCCAAGAAACACACATGCAGGCACATAGTTCAAGTAGCAATCTCAATTTAGCAAGTAAACAGTAATATTCAAGTAATTGCAATTCGAGTGAGAAAAGTAAACAGAAACAATTCAAGGATATGGGAACTCTCAGGAGCTAATTTCCACTTGTTTTGCCAATGTACGATCAATTACCTGCCCGCGATGACACTCCGTCATCTGGGTCGGTATTTAATCTGTAGAAACTCCACTTATCCGTTCTCCATCCACCATACATACCCCACCGGGCCCGAACTTCTATAAAGGCACTACCGCACGAGTAGGCCAAGCAAGATCTCTCCAATAGATCAAGCTTATACAGGTTTTCTCGTGGCTCACCAAGGTCTTCGACCAAGCCTGTGCTGGCTCGAGACCAAGGTCGGCCGATGAGATTTGGGCGTCCCCCAGGTCAGGTGTGAGTCGAGGAGTTTCACTCCAGCGACATATGCAGCCATAACATATAATGCAATTCAATTCAGGTCAGGTAATTCAATTCAATTCAGGTCAGGTAATCCAATTCAATTCAGGCAATTCAATTACGATTCATTTGAATGAGAACGAGTGAGATAAAGTACACACTCAACTCAGCAGTTATCAATTTTCAGTTCATGAGAAGCAATTCACATAATTGCAACAAAACATGCACTTGACACTCACCTAGTCAAAATAAGAGTGGTGCACAATCAAGTAATTAGGCGTCCCTTGTGAGATCCTCTTGAAGGTCTCCTTGAGTGCCTGAGCAATTAATAATTGACTATCATACACCATCGTTTAAAAACCCCTAGTTAACAAGGGAGATTGTACACTTGTACAATCTAAGAAAATATCATGAAAGAGAGCCTTAATTACTCGTAAATCGAGACTCAAAAGTGGGGTTTAATAATACAAGGAAAATCTGATTTTTATCTTTGAAACCAAGTGTAAAACGGTCAAGCAATATCGAAGGGTAATAGAGAGTTTCTACAAACTCAATTCCCTTCAAGTTCAGAAATTCCAGATTTGAGGTGCAATCTATGAAAAATCATATCTCACTCTCTGTAGGTCCAAAATTGGAAAACTTGATACCATTGGAAACTACTTCCAAAGTACTAAAAATTCTTAGAAGACACTTTTCCATGATTTTAAATGGAAGATACTCAAATTTTGGCTTAAAACTACTGATTCGCATTTCCAAGACAGATTCGGGGTTGATTTTTCGCAAACTTTGGAAATTCGGAAAAATTCACAGAATGTGAACTAACCTCTAAAATTTGAAAATAAACTAGAGTTATAATCAAAGTTTAAAACACAACAAACGGAACAAGAATCGGAGTTTTGAGCCCCAAGATATAGCAGCTCAAAGTTGGTTCAAAATGAGGATTGTTAGGCAATTTTCCAGATTTGGAAAAATAACTTTGGTAACTTATTTGTACATCAAAACAGTCTTAGAATAACACCAAAATTGGTACAATTCAACTTCCATATGAGAACTACTCCTCTACCAAATTTTGCTTAAAAATTCACAAGGGAAGGTAGTTAACTAAACTACCTAAGTTTAAGGAAATCCGAAGACAAAGCTGCCTTCATGCTTCCTTTTTTCTTTTCGAACCTTTGGCCAATGAAATCATCTCAAACATGGTTCATTTATGAAGAAAATATCTAAGAAACATCCGACATACATTTGGTAGCTGATTGACACCAAAATTTTCAAAATAACAAGTCCCCATTCGAGCTAAGCCATTCGGCTAGCCAAAATTAGAGTTTTCTATCATTGGTGTAGTTCTGTAATTTGGCCATAACTCAGCCAATTCAACTTGAAATTGGGCATGATTGGTGGCATTGGGAACTACATTCCTAAAGCTACAATTCATCAGAAGAAATTGTTCTGAAATTCAGTTCATAGCTAGCTCAAATTCAAGCAACAATTCTCAGCACATCACTGACTCTCGAGCAGAGCAACAAAACAGAACAGGTAACTTTAGTGAACTAGTACGGCTCACTCACTTCGAATCAGGAAATGCATTTTATACCATTGGAAAAATAGAAGTGTCTAGTTTTAAATGCCACAAATGGCACTTGATTTCGACATCTGAGCAGAGAGATATGCTCAATCAAAAATCACTGCCAGGAGACCCCTGTTACGCGATTTCCAGTTTTGTTCTTGTCGAAAACTCAGTTTTTTCTTAACCAAATCAAGTAATTTTTTGTGGAAACTTTCCACACATCCTATACAACATATCTGCAACAAATTCAAGGTCATTTGATCACAAAAAAAATCGAACCAAGGGCTCGGTAAGAACAGGTCAGAATCGGCTAAGCTTCTCATGCAACTTTCCTTTGATTTTCTTTCTACTTTTTCAATTTATATCTACTTGTTTAACATTTAATCAACATAAATAACACCCATAATCATCATATCAGTCCAACATGTCCATTGTGGGATTTCATAGAGCCCACTCAAATGAATTTCAATCAAATAAAGAGACCCACATGAAGCTACAAGCTTCCAAGTCAAATTTAACCTACAAAAACCAAGTTTAAAAGGTTAGATGATTACCAACTCTTGGATGATGAAAACTCAGGAATTTTTGGTCACTAAGAGCTCCAAGAAACCGTGAGAAAGCTGCTCTCTTCCTAGTCCAAGTGATTCTCCAAGTTGTTGTGAGTTTGTGGGATGATTTTGGAGTAAAATGGTTGGATGATTTGAGGTGAAATGAGATGAAAGTTTTGCTCCTTCTTTGCCTTGAGTTTTTAGCCAGCTTGAGTGAGGAAGAAAGAGTGTAAAGGCTGATGGTGAAGCTTCCCTTGGAAGCTTGATAGTTGTGGTTCAAATTTTACACAAAAGTCAACTCTCAATAGTGCGCGTACGCGTGCGTTTCGTGCCCGATTCCTCTCGGGTTTGAGATGTGTGCACGGACCTTAGCCCAAGTAATGATCCAGTTCGAGTTCCATTGGGCCCAGTCACACGTGCCTGGGCCAAACGCTTCAAGGAGTCCCTTCAAGCTCTTGTGCGAAATGTTCAAGACCAACAAGGAGTCCATCAGGATATTGAAGGCTTGGAAGGTGATAATCAAGTTGTCTACATGATGATCCAAGCCTACATAGCGAGCCCATGAAGGGTTGGTCGACTAGGCCCTAGGCCTTGGTGTTAGGTTCAATTGTTTAGAGTTGGATTAGATTAGTTTATTTGAGTCATGGGCCGGCCCACCTTTGTCCAAGGAGTGGCCGACCTTCCTTATCTAGTTTCTTAGGGTTTCATTAGCCCCTTAGCCTATATAAAGGCTCACTTTGTACGGTTAATGGGTATGCAATTTTCATAATAAAATTCTGGTTTGTTTCTCTTCAAATTATTGAGAGCATTCGATCCTTTCAGTTGCTTAGGCAAAGGTTCTTGAGCAATCTCGCGATTGTCCTTGATTGTTCTACCGACCTATCCACTAGAGTAATCACCTCTGTTGGAGTCGTCGTTCTACTACCCTTCAACCAATTCGTGTCATCCATTTTGGTTTTAGGTCCCGCAATCCAAGCGTTGGACAATCTCGCTAGATCCTTGGGCAAAGGTGCTACGTGTCTCGAAACGTGTTGATCGAGAACCGTATCAGTTGGCTTCAGAGCTTAGGTGGAGGTATCTTTCGTTATATCCTTGTTTTTCGTAGTTGTGTCATAGGGTTTTTGTGTTTTGTCCGCTGCCTTGTTAAAAAAAAAAATGTCACTGTTCACCGACACTGTTCACCGATACTGTTCATCCGAACACAAAATCTGTTGGTGTGTTATCTCTTTTGTGTTTGTGTCTAGTTTGTTGATAATTTCTGTCCAAAATTTGCCGTAAGGTTGTGTTCCCAAATCTGTCTTGGTTGTTAGTCATCACTAGAGCAACAAGAAAACAAGTGGGGCGGCGGCTAGGGTTTTCCTTGTGCTAGGGTTTCTCATTGCGCTAGGGTTTTTTTCGTTTCAAACCTGTCCAAGTTCTTGTGAGTTATCTTAGTTGTTTACTTGTGTTTCTAAATCTGATTTTTGGTAAAACTAGTTGGTGGTTTGTGAATCTTGAGAGAATCTACAAGAATTAAGAGCTTCTTGAATTTCTTGATCATTATCTTGAAGTTCTTGAAAATCTTGATAAGTGTCTTGCTAGTTCTTAAAGGATTGTGGTTGGGCATTGGTGCAAATTAAGGGACTGACCAGATTTTGATCTTGACCCATTCGGCCAAGTGTTTGTGGCGTTTGTTAAGTCAAAAAAAAATAGAAACGAAAAGAAAAGAAAAGAGCATCCGATTGGCAAGATACAAAGAAAACAAGAGAGGAAAGTGAATTTTATTGCCCAAGACAGTTTCTTACATCTTGCTTCCAATCCAAAATAGAAAATTAAGCAAAGGAAAAAGAAAAGTACTCAAAAGTTTTAACCTACCTCTTCTTGAGGTTCTTGATCACCTTGTGTCTTGGAAACTTGCACCACCCTTCGAATAATCTGATCACCTTGTGTCTTGGAAACTTGTACCACCCTTCGAATAAACATCTTTTTATACTCTCTTGCAGTGGTAAAGGGCTTCCTTGGTTTGGGAGTAAAATTCTTGGGAAATTCTTGAGCAGCGTTGGGGGGAAGCTTGAGTGACATTGCTTACATCTTCTTGAGACGCCATCTTCTTGCCTTGACCAATAGCCGAATTATCTTGAGCACTAAGACCAGAAATTCTGAATTGCACTTGTGTGGTGTGTGAGTTCGGATTGTGCGGTGGGGGAGCTTTAAAGCTTGTTGCCGCCGACTTTGCTAAGGATTTTGGTGGGCAAGGGGCCGAACCTGATTTATAATCCTTCTTAGATTAGGGTTTGGAAGTTTCTTACAAATTGTTTCCAAGAGGAAAAGGATTTTCTAAAGGTTTCCAAAACTAACTTGCTTTCCAAAGTCAATTAGGAAACTAAGTAAAGCACTTGGATAACTCTTTTCTCACTTGGATACTCTCCTACATTTTAGGAACACTCTCCTACATATTCTCCTACATTTTAAGAATACTCTCCTACATTCTCTCCTACATTTTAGGAACACTCTCCTACATTCTCTCGTACATTTTAGGAATACTCTCCTACATTCTAGGAACCCACTCCTACATTTTAGGAAGTTAGGGTTTCTTTCTTTTGTGTTCCCATTGGCGCACTTCCATTTCTGTCCGCCACTATTGGCCTTCCAAATTCGTCCATTCCCACTTCATTTTGCACCCACATCTGTGTCTTACCTTCTTGGTTACACTTGTGGAAAAAGTTGGTGACAATTATTGGACTTGAGCGGCCTTTCTCAACTACCTAACCCAACAGGTAAAGGTATTTGGTAAGTCCATTAGAGTGAAGTGAGGATATACTTGTGTTGTTTTCCTTGTTACTAACCATTTGCAAGGCATAAAGAAGGACATGGAACAAAATCACCCGACCACAGACTACTCGTTGATGTTTATCACCATGAAGAACGAGCTTAGGCGAATTAGTGAGCAACAAAAGGAGGAGTTGCACACTCGCTTTGAGGAGCTATCCAAGAGTCTCACACGAGGCTCTCATTCTCGGTCGTACAACCGGAGTAACCATGGCACCAAGGAGGCAAATAGTGATGAATACTCGGCTAGTGAAGATGATGAGAGAGCCGAGAGGCCTAGAAAGGACACGCCTAAGAACGAACTCAAGGGACTCAAAATTCAAGTGCCCGCGTTCAAAGGCAAAAGCGATCCTGAGGCTTACTTGAAATGGGAAGGCCGCATTGAAATGATCTTCGACTGTTATGACTATAGCGAGGAACAAAAGGTGAAAGTTGCCACCGTTGAGTTCACCAACTACGCCCTAGTTTGGTGGGACCAAGTGAGGACCCATAGAAGGAGAATGGGAGAACCACGAGTCCGAACTTGGCGAGAACTCAAGGCATTGATGTGCAAGAGATTTGTTCCTAGCTACTACAACCATGATCTCCACTCCAAACTTCAAACCCTCACTCAAGGTAACATGAGTGTGGAGAACTACTACAAGAAGATCGAAATGGCCATGATGAGGGCGAACTTTCAAGAAGATAGTGAAGCAACCATGGCGAGGTTTCTTAGAGGTCTCAACCCCAACCTTCAAGAAGCCTTGGAGCTCCAACATTATTTGGACATGTATGATCTTCTTGAACTCACTATCAAGGCCGAGAGGGGAAAGAAATTGAGGCGAGGAGCCCGTACCTTCCAAACTTCCAACTCGACTTCATGGAGGAGCAACCAACCACGGAGAGCGACCCACGAAACTGGAAATTCGGCCACACCAACACCATCTAGCCGAATTCAAGGTAATACTCCTAACTGAAATTCCAATTTTACCCCTAACAAAGTTGTTGATGCATCCAGATCCACTTCTAAGGCACCTCATGAGACTCCTAAGACTAGGAGCAGAGATATCAAGTGCTTCAAGTGCCAAGGGTTTGGACATATCCAGTCCCAATGTCCAAACCAAAAGATCATGTTAGTCACTCATAATGGAGAGATCGTGTCCGATGACGACAATTGTGAGAATATGCCTGGATTGATCAAGGGCGATTGCTTGGGGGATGACTCGGCTGAGGAAGAATGCTCTCCTACTCAAGGGGAAATAGGGTGTTTGGTGGCCCGACGAGTGCTAACCGCCCGAGTCAAGGAGAACGAGCAATTACAAAGGGAAAACTTATTTTACACTCGTTGTAAAGTAAGTGATAAAGTGTGCAGTCTCATCATTGACGGTGGGAGTTGCACCAATGTGGCAAGTTTGCTAATGGTTGAGAGCTTGGACCTTCCTACCACTAGACATCCACATCCATACCGCCTCCAATGGCTAAGTGAAGAAGGTGAGGTAGGTGTTTACAAATAGGTACGCGTTCCTTTTTCAATTAGCAACTACATTGATGAAGTTGCGTGTGATGTTGTTCCGATGCATGCGACACATGTCATTCTAGGAAGACCTTGGCAATTTGATAAACATGTCACATTTGATGGTAGGGCAAACAAGTACACTCTATTGCACAATGGTAAACGCATGGTCCTGACACCGCTCACACCTACACAAGTGTATGAGGACCAACTTAAATTGCAAAGGGAGTGTGAATTGGACCGCCAAAAGAGGAAACAAAAGGCGGCCAACCCTGGCAAATGCTCCACTTCTACAAGTGAACAATCGACCAAGGGTCAAGCGAGCACACCTAGTATTACATATGACCATTCACTCATTAAACCGACCATTAGGAAGCAAAACATGATCATTAAGGCTAAGGATGTTAGAAAGATTGTGAATTCTGATCAGTCGATACTTCTCATGATTTGCAAACATGTGCTTTTAAATGTTGCTGAACTCGATAAGGTATTACCTTCGAGTATAGTTGCTCTTTTGCAGGAATTCGAGGACGTGTTTCCTTATGAGGTCCCTGATGGCTTACCACCCATTCGAGGGATTGAACACCAAATAGACCTGATTCCTGGAGCACCACTACCCAACAAACCGGCTTATCGCATGGGTCCTGAGGAGACAAAGGAGCTTGAAAGGCAAGTTGATGGCCTATTAGGTAAGGGTGAGGTAAAGGAAAGTCTAAGTCCTTGTGTTGTGCCTGTGATACTTGTCCCCAAAAAGGATGGTACTTGGCGTATGTGCACTGACTGTAGAGCCGTTAATGCTATTACTATTAAATATCGTCATCCCATTCCTAGGCTAGATGATATGCTTGACGAACTTGATGGTGCTGTTATTTTCACTAAAATTCATTTAAGGAGTGGCTATCATCAAATTAGGATGAAAGAAAGCGATGAATAGAAAACGGTTTTCAAAACTAAACATGGTCTTTATGAGTGGCTAGTCATGCCCTTTGGGTTGACTAACGCCCCTAGTACATTTATGAGATTAATGAACCATGTTTTGAGACATTTCATTGGGAAGTTTGTGATTGTCTATTTTGATGACATCTTGATATATAGTCGAAATGAACATGAGCACATGGAGCATTTGAGATTAGTTCTTAATACACTTCGAGAGGCGCGTCTATACGCCAACCTTAAGAAATGCACCTTTTGTACTAATGAGCTTGTGTTTTTAGGCTATGTTGTGAGTTCACATGGCATCAAAGTGGACGAGTCCAAGATTGAGGCCATCAAGCAATGGCCAACTCCAACATCCGTCCCTGATGTGCGCAGCTTCCATGGATTGGCGGGCTTCTACCGGCGATTTGTCAAAGACTTCAGCACCATTGCTGCTCCATTGACCGCCGTGACAAAGAAGAATGATAAATTCCATTGGGGAGAAGCCCAAGAACAAGCATTCCTTACCCTCAAGGACAAACTCACACATGCACCTGTTTTAGCATTACCAAATTTTAACAAGACCTTTGAAATTGAATGTGATGCTTCTGGTGTAGGTATTGGCGCCGTCCTCATGCAAGACAAGAGGCCTTGTGCCTTCTTTAGCGAGAAACTGGGAGGTGCTACCTTAAACTACCCCACGTATGACAAGAAGTTGTACGCACTGGTGAGGGCTTTGGAGACCTGGCAACACTACCTCCGTCCTAGGGAGTTTGTGATACACACTGATCACGAGTCATTGAAGTTTCTCAAGGGGCAACCAAAATTGAGTAACAGACATGCCAAGTGGGTAAGTTTCATTGACACCTTCTCTTATGTCATTAAGTACAAAACTGGAAAATCAAATGTGGTAGCTGATACCTTATCACGTAGACATTCCTTGCTTGTTTTTCTTGATGCTAAGTTATTAGGCTTTGAAATGATTAAGGAACTCTATGCACATGATCATGATTTTGGTGACATATATGCTACTTGTGTTAAGAACCCGCATGGAAAGTACTTTTGCATGATGGATTGCTATTCCATGTAAATAAGTTGTGTGTGCCTAAATCTTCCCTTCATGATCTTTTGGTTAGAGAGGCGCATAGTGGTGGTCTCATGGGACATTTTGGTGTTGTTAAGACTTTAGCAATGTTGCAAGAACACTTCTACTAGCCCCATATGCATAGGGATGTTGAGCGCATGGTTGGTAGATGTGCCACTTGTCACAAGGCCAAGTCTAAAACAAACCCATGTGGCTTGTATACCCCATTGCCCATTCCACATCATCCTTGGGTAGACTTGTCTATGGACTTTGTCTTGGGCCTACCTAGGACACCAAGGGGTAATGACTCCATCTATGTGGTAGTTGATAGATTCTCTAAGATGGCTCATTTCATCCCTTGTCACAAAACTGATGATGCATCTCATATTGCTAACTTGTTCTTCAAAGAAATTGTCGCTTGCATGGCATGCCTCCAAACCATTTGTTAGTGATAGAGATGTGAAGTTCTTGGAGTTATTTTTGGAAGACTTTGTGATCTAAGCTTGGCACGAGATTATTGTTTTCAACCACAAGTCATCCCCAAAGCGATGGGCAAACTGAGGTTATCAATTGCACACTTGGAACATTACTCAGGGTTTTGATTAAAAAGAATCTTAAATCTTGGGAAGAGTGTTTGCCACATGTGGAATTTGCTTACAATAGAACTATTCATAGTGCAACACACTACTCCCCATTTGAGATTGTATATGGTTTTAACCCCTTGACTCCCTTTGATTTGGCACCCTTTGTGACACCCCCACTTCTCCCAAGGGCGAACCCGAGGGTATCGGCGGGATGCCTGCCTAGCTCGCGCCAGGACTCGATACTCTAAAACTAGAAAATAGAGTTCACACCAAAAGAAAGTTCTATTTAAATGATTACATCTTCAAAAGTTGCATAAACTAATACATCAAATCAAACATACCACGGGTACCAGAAAGTAAACCCTAGAAAAGCTGATAACTACAACCACCACGACAACTATATACATCTTACTAGTCAACTTATAATAAGTACAAATTCAACTATTCTATAGCCAAATGTCTAAAAACCTTCCCAAGTGATCCCTGCGTTGGCCCCCTGCTATGGAAAACAAATGGAATGGGGTAAACTATATGCTTAGTGAGTAATCAGGGGTAAAAATGTAAACTCACATCCAAATAACAAGTAATCAGGATATTTCTCATCAATAACAGAAAGGAAACAACACAATGGTAGGATAAGGGTGGCTTCAAAGCCAGTTCAATTCCCCGAGCTTGAACGCCTGTTGACATTCCGTCTACCAAAGTACTCATGGTCCGTAGACTCCACTTACTTTCCCCGTTCACCTTATCAACCCCCGCTGACCAGTCAACAGCACACAACAGCTCGAGCGAAACAAAATCACTTAGCTTTAATCAAAGCTTTAACAAAGAACGAAATCCCAAGGTTAGCATGGAACTAACTTCGACCAAACCCTGACTGCCCCGAATAGTTCGTCTACCCTTGGAACCGGGTTGGAACCAAACCCTGAGATATCCAATCTCTCAATAGATGATATCTCTTAACAAAGTACACAACAAAGTACTTACCCCAACAGCACACAGCAAAAAGAGGTTCAACTCAAGTCATGTAATCACCCCCATCAGCACACAGTAAAAGTGTGATACTCAACATAAGGCATGTATTCTCACATACGAAATCAAAACGAAGGATGGGCTTAGGTCGAGTGAGATAAAGTACACCCTCGCCTAAGGACCCATGTAACATATACAAAGCACTTTGACAATTTCACATCAATAAACAATCCAATTACTCAATCAAAAGAGTTAGCTTGTAAATTAAGGCACTTTATACGGGTCCACCGACTCCGTCTGGTTCATCACTGCCTGTGACAGAAGGTTATACTCAAATATCAGTGAATCGACCATCCCAAATGGAAATAAGGACTAAAAACGATCAAAGTAGCAAAAACGGCAAAAAATTGTATGCGCGCATGCGCGGAAATGAAAAGGTATAAAAATAGGTTACACGGTTCTGACCATAACCAAAGCTGTGGTTATCGGATCAAGGTGTACTAGGTAGCGTCTCGAGGCTAAAACAAAAGGTTACAACTTTCATGTTTTGTGCTAAGCCTAATTCGGCCCCCATCATGGTTAAACAAAATCGGGCAGAACATAGCAATGAAGAATCTAATGCTGGAATTTGAACTTTTTCACTAGAAATTCATGTCCAACAAGTACTCTATCATCAAAACCATCCACTACTAGCTCAATAACATCAATTAAGAGGTAGATAACTATAATCAAAGCTGAAAATGTAAACCCTAGCTCCATATCTAACAAATCAATCAGAACTAACCGATTAACCGTCATAAGGCAAGAGTAAGAGCTTCTAACTAAACTTTAACAAGATTAAAGAAGAGAAAAGGGATAGGCAGCCATGGTACCTTCCAAAGTCCCTTGTAGGTGAGAAACAAACCACTTTCTTCCAAATATTTTTCCACACAAAGCTTGCCAAACACCACAAGGTAAGTTTAATCGGTTTAGGTTTTGAGGTTTCACTCAAACAAGAAGGATTCAAGATTAAAGTGGAATTTTTCTCTCTTGGTTTTTCTCCTCCTCAATCTCGGCTGGAATGTGCAGAAATGAAGGGAAGATGAAGTGATTTTGGGGATAAAAATGAAGGAAATTGGTTGGTCAAACAACCCTTGGATGTTTGCCACTTGTCACCCCAAGATGATATGTTGAATTTTTCTTCTTTTCCTTTCTTTTTGGGTCAATATTTTCGGCCCCCATGATCAGCTTTAGAGCTGATATTTAAGTTCCAATAACAATGAGATTAACTTGATAAAAATGGTGGTCAAATGGTGGGTTCAATCGGTAGCAAATCGGTAGCGAACAATACCCGTCGGTTCACACCGTTTTTCCTTATTTCGTACGTACTAGGGTTTTCACTTATAATTCACTAACTTATTATTATCACTTCTAATCACACACTTAATATCATCTAAAACTCACTCTTAATCACCAAATGTGATACACATTCCGTACGATTAATACGAAAAGGAGTAAAAGATCTTAGTTTACTCTAACGATGAATGCAAAAGGGAAAACTATTAATTCTATTCTTTATTCTAAATATTGGGGATGTAAATGAGTAGTAGAGATATTATAAGGGAATAAATGCCAAATAAAAAGGAATGTTAAGAAAATATGAGGGATTTTACAATTCCATAGATTAACATTAGGGTTTCGATTAAAACATGAGAGATTTAAGAAAACCAATTAGTCACAAGTAACTAGGGTTTTTTATTAGAATTTAGGGGTTTTAGAATTTAGGGTTTCTAGTCAAAACAAAACAATGTCTTAAAATAAAAATAAACTAAAGAAATTGGAATATCCTCTTTGAGACTAAACAACAATAGTATCCGACAAGTTGTGTACACCCTTACCTTCCTCTGAGCACACAAGCTTAGATGGGAAAAAGAAAGCTGATTTTGTACGCAGGTTACATGAAGCTGCTCGTGCAAATATTGAGAAGCGTACGCAGCAATACATCCAGCAAGCTAACAAGCATCGTCGCAAGATGACCTTTGAACCTGGCGATTGGGTGTGGCTACACTTGAGAAAAGAAAGATTTCCCAAGCAACGCCAAGGGAAGCTATCCCCAAGAGGTGATGGACCCTTTCAAGTGCTCCAACGCGTCAATGACAATGCCTATAAATTGGAGCTACCTGGGGAGTATAATGTTAACGCGACTTTAAATGTCGCAGACTTGAGCCCATTCCTTGGCGAGGAGGATCCAGATTTGAGGACAAATCCTTCTCAAATGGAGGGGACTGATGTGTGCATGGACCTTAGCCCAAGTAATGATCCAGTTCGAGTTCCATTGGGTCCAGTCACACGTGCACGGGCCACGCCCAAGTATTGAAGGCTTGGAAGGTGATAATCAAGTTGTCTACATGATGATCCAAGCCCACATAGCGAGCCCATGAAGGGTTGGTCGACTAGGCCCTAGGCCTTAGTGTTAGGTTCAATTGTTTAGAGTTGGATTAGATTAGTTTATTTGAGTCATGGGCCGGCCCACCTTTGTCCAAGGAGTGGCCGACCTTCCTTATCTAGTTTCTTAGGGTTTCATTAGCCCCTTAGCCTATATAAAGGCTCACTTTGCACGGTTAACGGGTACACAATTTTCATAATAAAATTCTGGTTTGTTTCTCTTCAAATTATTGAGAGCATTCGATCCTTTCACTTGCTTAGGCAAGGGTTCTTGAGTAATCTCGCGATTGTCCTTGATTGTTCTACCGACCTATCCACTAGAGTAATCACCTCTGTTGGAGTCGTCGTTCTACTACCCTTCAACTAATTCGTGTCGTCCGTTTTGGTTTTAGGTCCCGCAATCCAAGCGTTGGACAACCTCGCTAGATCCTTGGGCAAAGGTGCTACGTGTCTCGAAACGTTTTGATCGAGGACCGTATCAGTTTGTTTCACTTGTGCACTAAACCTCTAATGCACTTCCTTTAACACTATTATTATCCACTCTTAGTAGTCTATCAATAATTTTCTAAAGTCCTTCAATTAATCGCGCACGCGAAAACGCGAACTTCCGACTCGCGCGCGGTAAAGCGAAATTTCTAAGAAATTCTTGTAACGATAGTATAACTAACTAATACTTGGGTAATTAATCATGAAAATACCTATTTTAAAACTAACGCATGAGTTCTCAAATCTCCAAGGTCACTGTACTCTCAAATTGACTATTGCCTCCAAACTCGCATTCACTAAATCTCGCTAAACGAGCTTCCAAAAATTAAATTTATTAACGGAACATTTTAAAAATATATGCAAGTCATAGTTCCATGTAAATGGTTCTAAAAGGGTTTAAATAAATTGTTCGAAGAAAATGGGCAATTAATTATTTAAATAAACCAATAAATAAGTGAATATGTGAGAACCCGTAATTTGCATTTTCTAGGTTTTCGCATTTTTCATGGCTTGTTTTCTGCATTTTCGTGATTAGGAAAAAAATTCTAGATATTGTTAAGGAGCAGATATAGTTTTTAGATGATTTTTCTTTTGAGAAATTAAGAGCGTATACTGGATGTGGGACCCACTAGTGCGAAAAGTTCGGAAAAATTCGGTCAACTAGGTTAAGTTTTGAATACTGGAATTAAATTACCGGGTGTTATGAGATATTTAGAGGTTGCCAAGTGGATAGGTGTGAGAGAGACAAAAGTTAGGCAAACCATTAATGCAAGTGACATGTGTCACTTAGAGATTAAATTCTACTTTTGACTTACTATTCATGCTTTTACCATTTTACCAAAATAACTCAAAAATTTGACCCAAAAATTCCCACAAATATCAAGCTCATAGTCGGCGCTCATTAGAGAGAAAAGAAAAGAAAAGCTCTTCCAAAATTTGATCCAAACTTGCTCAATCTTCCACTCCTACCGTTTAATTTTGGTTTTGCTCCACAAAACTCCTCCACTTGGTGATTTTAAAGTGATTGGTGAAGTTGTTTGAAAAGCTAAGGTGACCAATAGCTCTCTCTCTCTTGTTTTAAAGGTAAGTTGTGAAGAACCACCCTCCTCCTTTAACTGATGCTTAGTGGTTGTATGAGATGCAAATTTATGGGTTATTTCTTGATTTGTGGTTGAAATGATGAAGTTTTATTATTTTTGGGGATTTTTCTGTTTAATATAAGCATGATTGTGTGGCTATCTATGATGATTGGAAATGGTCTATATTGACTCTAGGAGGTGG
>NW_020861657.1:0-14422 GCF_003713205.1 Coffea eugenioides
CAGAAGTTTGCACGGCTGAAATCTTCCCAAAAATTTGCAGCCGCTCCACCAATTCTTTCGATCATGATGGCATGAGCTGCAAGCCTGCAGCTGCACTATTACTAAGTCTACTGGCTTTCTCGGGCTCTTGGACCGTCTCAAAGCCACCAAAAATATTTGTTTAAAATTGATTGAAGTCTGGACATGGATGGAGGGAGGAAATGGAAGTCTGGAACCATGTCCTTTAAGCAGACAAAGTATATTGAACAAAATATATTTTAAACAAAATATTTATAGTTATATATAAACATATATATTTATTTCAATTGATATAATATATATAATATACATACTAATATTAATATAATTTAAAAACGAGAATCAGATACAAACCAGTTATTAAGTTAGTTATACGCCTTAGTCAAGGTTGTTGGTGGAAAAAAATCCACTCAATTATATATTTATCTATATATATTTATATAAATTTATAAATATACTTATTTCAATTTTGTTTTATAATATGTATATTAATATGTATATTTTAATTATGTATATTATATTATATATATAAATTATAGTAATATTAATATGTATATTTCAATTATGTATATTAATATGTATATTATATATATTATATCAATTGAAATAAATATTATATATTTATATATAAATAATAATATTTTGTTCAAAATATATTTATATATATTTATATTTATATAAATATATTTATTTATAAATATCATACAAGTTTATATTAATTTAAATATATTTATATAAATATATAAATATATTTATTTTAATTTTGTTTTATAATATGTATATTAATATATATTAATATGTATATTTCAATTATGTATATTATATTATATATATCTAAATTATATTAATATTAATATGTATATTTAAATTATGTATATTATATATATTATATCAATTGAAATAAATATATATTTATATATAAATATAAATATTTTGTTTAAAATACTTTGTTTGCTTAAAGGACATCCAGACTTCCATTTCCTCCCTCCATCCATGTACAGACTTCAATCAATTTTAAACAAATGTTTTTGGTGGCTTTGAAACTGTCCAAGAGCCCGAGAAAGCTAGTAGACTCAGTAATAGTGCAGCTGCAGGCTTGTAGCTCATGGAAATCCTCAAAATGGTGGTTTATATATTACTGGTCGATAGCTCATAGAATGAGGCAAACAGAGTGATGGGATTTATTTTAGAAGGGTGGTTGCCCCTCTCTGTTTGAGCCTATGATTTCTTCATTAATTATCCAAAAATAAATCCTCCAGACACAACAGACCAGCACTGATTTTGTGTCTCCCGGGGACGTGCTCAGTCAGCACGTCCCCGTTTGACACATGCGCAAACTTGGAGTCAGTTTGATCAGCCGCGGACGTGCCCAGTCAGCACGTCCGCGCTGACACCCTCTGCACCACTGAATTTTTTGCAGACAAGATTTCGGTGGAATATTTAATTATGCGGCCGTGCCGCTATAGAATGAGAAACACCCCATGTCAGAGGTGTATTTGGCAGTTAGTTTTTTTTAAATACAAATATTCTAAGGAATTAGCCGTGCAAAGCTAACAAGAGAAAATTGACTCAGAAAAAACAAAAATTGGAGTCATTAAGTTGTCATCTAATAGTAGCATATGATTGAGGTTATCTCGGCGAATACACTGAATTCTTACACCAAATTTACACCAAATAAGATATGGCTGGTGGTATCGTCCGAGAATAATTTTTCAGTTGGAGCAATATCTCTCAAGCTGCCAAAACTACCTCTGCAAAGGTCAACGAATATCTAACCATTTATAATGAATCAAAACTCACTCTTCCATCGTCCATCGTCCATCTCAATCTCTCTCTCTGTTTCTTCCATATCCGGGAATGCTTCCTTCCTCCAGCATCGCGCCATTTCTTTCTTGTTGTCTTCTTCGGTCTTCAACCCGCCATTAGTAAACCATTTTACTAACTCCTGGATCTGGTTTCGTCATGCTCTACTTCTTTTGTCCCTCAAATCCCCTCTCTAAATCAAACATTAAGGCAAAACCACACCATGCCTCACGTAAGCCGCACATCGTTGTCCACAATCCCCATTTTTATTCGTCTTTCTCCATCGAGTTTGATATCGGTAATGCGTATATCGTTATACTAGGGGGTGTTTGGTGCCCACAATTAGAAAGAATTTTTCATTAGACAAATAATAGTACATTCTGCAAAGAAATAGTCATCAAATATGACAAAACTAATAATAGTAGTATATTCTAGGGATAATTTCGGAAACCTCCCCTGAGGTTTCTGACACTTGCACTGAGATCCCCTGAAGTTCTCAAAATTTCACTGACCTTCCTTGCTTTGAGTTTTTGGTAACAAAGCAGTCCAAATCATATTACAATATTATTTTCATGAGTGAGAAGGTATTTTTATTCCATGACTGCCCTTTTGCTCCTTGTATTAGTAGAAGATTGAAAGAAGAATAAATGATTTGTACTGATTACTAAAGTTGAGAGGGTGTAAGTGTAATAAAAAAATTGTAAGCACCAGATGTGCCATGCAACAGTTATTTGGCGGATTTTGCAACGGCTAGCTGCAAATTGCAACGGCCAGATTTTTGCTTGTTTGTAGAGTATGATACTGTGTTTGAGTGGTTAAAATAGAAGTTTCTACCTGAAATACTAAAATGTACCTTTAAAGGGAGTGTTTTGTGTGTGTTTGTTGTGTGCGTGCATGTATTTCAAAAAAAAAATTTTTTTTCCCTGCATATCTACAAGAATTGGATAGCTCCGAGCAAGGAAATTGATCTTGCATTTCTTTTGTGTGCTCGTGTTTGTCAATAAGAATTGGAATGCTACAACCAGAGAGAGTGAAACTTGTTGCCAATGATTTTTTTTTTTTTGACAATATTGGTTAAAACAGTAGTGCTGATGGAGTTCGATGGTTGAAAGGCAAGAAACGGCCCAATGTATTCTCTGCATTGGGCTTACTTGGTCCAAAATCGAGGTTAAGTCCAACTGAGGAAATGCAGGTGTCATCAGGTTCAAGCTGCCGGCGGACTTTGAGGGGAACAGAAGATGGAGACATAGAAAGCATGTGCAGTCCCAAAGCATGCTTCTCTTAATTAATGTTTCTGCCAAACTCTGAACCAAACTCTAAGGACAAATTGGTCATTTCAATGCTCTGCATGTCAGCAATGGACCCCAATACTCTACCAGGGGAGCTAGGTGAAATTTTTAAAACCTGGAGGGGTCTCAGTGCAAGTGTCAGAAACCTTAGGGGAGGTTTGTGAAATTATCCCTATATTCTATTACCGCATACACTTGTACACTTTGTTTTATACACTTTGTTTTATCAATACTTTTACAATTTTACCATTCTCAAAAGTTTAAATTTTTCCCAAGTTCTTGAGTCCAAGATTAAGCTTATAAACCCCAGATTCTTGATTACTTTTCATACAATCAACTTTTTGGTGTATCATATACTTATGCATAATTCTTCATTTTTTTATTGAAAAATTGTAAAATTTATGCAAAGATGATGGCGTATCTTTTGTACTGAATTCAAAGGGCAATGATATATATATATCATCATTTATTCAGATGTCGTTCATGTAAGATTAATAAGATGATTACGGCTAAATGATATAACGTAGGCAAAGAAGATTTAAATTGGCATGAATATAAAATTTTTGAATATACGTAATTTGCTTAGTTCATTTTTTTTTTTTAAATCAAACTTGTAAGTGTTCCTTAAATCGTAAATTATTCGTAGTTATAACATTATGTATTATGACTATTTGTATTTTATTAGACTAAGAAATAGCCAAAATAATCATTTAACTGGATTTGTTTGGATTGAGATGATTTCAAATAAAATAATTTGCTTCACAAATTCCAATCACCATTTTATCTTCCCAATCATCTCTTTATCTCACATACATCACATCACAAAAAGTCTCACGATAATTATCTCAAATAAATCATCCAAATAAACTCTTATCCAAAAATAAAATTGATAAAATCATATTTGTTGGAGAAAAATGTGTTCTTGTCTTTGGTTAATGCTTTTTATCTAGAATAGTTTGCCACGTTCTATGCGATTCTTGATGTGGGAATGGATAAACGCCTTTTTTCAAGCTGGGGGGATTTATCATTTATGTGTGTCGTCACTCCATTTGCAGCGAGTCAAAATGCATTTTGGCTATTATGTATCCAAGCCCATGCAACCCCCCGCCTAGTCAAGCCTTGGCAAGTTTACGGCTGCAGATCCAAAGAATGGTCAAATCAACCGCTTTGTGGTACTGGGCAACGGTAAAATTAGTAAATTACTTGCTTGTTAATCTCATCTAATATCTGTGATTGACCACAAATTTCGGTAGTCGCCAAAATTTGACGGGAGTAACAAGTGTTGTGTGGAAATTAGTTAAACAAACAGAGCGAACGTCCTCATATATAGGCCCCTAGCTTTGAAGAATCACAAATTTTAGTCCAATTTCTTGTTCATTTTGTTAAATTAGAATTTCCTAATTTCCTAATTTCAATTTGGTATTGTGCCCCCCAACCCCCATGGGCCTTGCAAAAGATTCATTCTGATGTAAATTTATGAAGGCAGGTGTTTTGCCACAACCCTTTGGGCATTTTCCCGAATAAGTTTTTGCTTCAGCTAGATCGATCAAGACGAGCCAACAATTATTGATTCCATCGTGTTCCTGATTCATCCTCACTTGATCATATTGTTAAGGTTTGATAGATATGGCTGGGATCGTTTACCTGAGGACCAATAAGTTTGAAGTTAAGCTGGAGGGCATTACCTTCAAAGCAAAAGACTTTGAAACAGTGTGCTCCATGGATTTTCTTTTCCCTGACGGAAAGACCTGGGCCCGTCCGCCCGTGGTCGGCATCGATGTAATGCGCCACCCTCGCGATCCCAACAATATTCTCATGCTCCTGTGCTTTGGTGTAGGCTGCGTTATCCTCAAGTTTATTTCAGGGGATGTATTACCAGAATCAATCTACAGATTTCTCACAGACGAGAGAATTCGCTTCGTCGGGTTCGGAATTCCTGAGAAGAAAGATCTTTTCCCCCTTGAAGAATTGGGGTTGACAAAGCATAAGGTTGACATCGGTTACCTGGCTGCCAAGATTCTTGATGACCCGAAATATAAAAAGTATGAATTGGCGGAGCTGGCACGCAGAGTTCTTAGGGTCAAGACCATGATTGGCCTTACACAGTCGTCGTCTTTCGAGAGGCATGAACAAATCAAATGCGCAATTTGCCAGCTTTTCATAACCAGTGCCATTGCTATGGCATTGCTGGGTAAAAGTGAGAAGAAAAAGCCAGTTGATGCTTCAAAGAAAAGCTCATCGTTTCTGAAGAATCTGAATCAACTGCCTTTGTTTACGGAAGGGTGGTTCAAACTTCCAAAATACAAGAAAGTAGTACGCGATAAGAATAAAGTCGAGGAAAATAAAGTCCGTGACAAAGTTCCCCTTCCGACCGCTACCCTTGTGGATGATGGTTTCTCTGGATATGAGATTTTTGGTGATGCCGAAGGTGATTATTGTGCTTTTGGCGATGATCCATTTCATGGCAAATCCGTTCATATTCCTTACGGCGATGATGACGACGACGACGATAATGATGCTAATGGGCATCCTTTTCATGCCAAGGGAAGCCAAGGTTTTTTCGGTGATGCTTTCAGCTGTCTGAAACATAAAGATGGTAGTCCAGGTGATAATCACAGCAAAGAGGCGTTCGGTACAGAAAGAAAACCCTTGAAGGGAATCTTGAAGTCTTCATCGAGTGCAAGATTTGAAGTTTCTAATCATGGTTCTTCTAGACCTGATTCTGGACCTGATTCCTCCGAATCAAGTTCCCAGGAAGTTTTCATCGTCAAAAGGACACTGAAAAGAGCCAATTCAAAGGGGTACAACGTTCAGTTCAAATAACAGAGGTTGTCGCTTCTAACATCTAATCATGACCGCATTTTTTCTGGTTTTTTCTACATACGCATTCAAAAAGAGTCTGGTTTCGCCAACCTAGTTCAGGTCTTCTAGATAGCTTCTAAACTAGGAGTCATGTTTGTTTTGCTTCTTTTGTGAAGTAGGTTGGAGTTGTACATACAGTTATTTTGTAAAATGTGCAGAAAGATGTCCTCTTGTTGATTTGTTACTCTCTAGAATTAAGAATCTCTTAGGAATCAATCCTTGTAATGGTATTGAGGTCTGTAAGACTTTCTGGTCCTCAGTAATTAATTGTAGCATCACAGTCTTTTGATTTTTACTCTGCTATTGACCTTTTCCAAATGGAAGCTAATAATAAATGGTCAAAATTCCCGGAAAACATATGGCAGGCAGACCATACTCAACCGTAAGCTGCATCTTTTTGTGAAGCGTGTTATGCCAATAAGCATGTTGTGGATGAAGTGATGAGAAGCTTATTGAATTAGGCCCAATGCTGTGTTTATATTCCCGTTGATAAACCAAAGTTACCACAAAGAGAGATGATTTCTATATACGTAACCATATCTATTATCTACAAGAATCACAGAAATTGTTCATGGAAACAAACAGCTTTCGTTGATTCCTGAATTTCAGATAAAATGGGGCGCTGCTGAAGTATTAAAATCACTTCAATGCTGCGTTTTTTAGCGAAATTCACCAATCCAAAATATTGAGCAAGACAGACAAATCAGCATGCAGGTCGGACCTTACATTATTGTTAAAGTTCTAGAATGCTATTGCTTCAAGAAACTTGACTACCTGCAGTGGCTAATTTTGTCTTTCTCTTGAGGTAAATTCAGTGCTTAGGGTCTGTGAATATGAAAAAAAAAAAAAAAAATGTTCTTGCCTGCTTTTATATGACCTTAGTACTAGTCTTTTGAATTGGATTGTGTAAGTTTTTAATAATTTAGAAGCAGCAGAAGAAGGTGCAGAAAACTTGAAGCAGAAGCATGGAATGCAATAAATAAGCAATTGGAACTCAATTCAGGCTTTTCTCTGGCATCAGTCGACAAATAAGTACAGTAACCGTAAAGAGATAAAAAAAATGGGGTCTAATTGGAAAATGCCTTGCAACATTTTCAAAGAGGCTGCTAATGACTAGTTTTTAAACCCCCGAAAAAGGCTCCTAATGAAGAGGTTTCCCTTACGTTACTGGTTGACGATGACTGGTTCAAGTTGAAGGAAGACGGGTATCCTTCCAAGTAATAAAAAAGGCATATTAGAAGTATGCATAATTTTGACAAAAAAAAAAAAAAGAAAAGAAGTATGCATAATCAGAAGTATTTTGAAGGAAAATTTCCCTGCAGCTTAGCTTTGCTATTGATGGACAATCTAAGAAATTCCTTCATTCTGTAATTGGACTTCTTATCCACCATTAGCAAAATAATAATGATGATTGGAAAAGCTTGCTAAAACTAATAAAAATTCATAAAATGACTTAAAGAGGAACAACAGATTATTCAAAAAAGTTAAAAATTTTAACTCAAATGACATGAAAGAGAACATTCATGTCATCCAAATTTAATAGAAAAACAAAATATTGTTACAAAATCAAAGTGCTCTTGGGACAAAGAATACTTTATTACCGTGCATTTGTGATAGTTAAGGCAAACCAAGTTCAGAATATATATATATATAGTAAATATCACATTTTTTGTCTCAATTACATTTATTCCTTCAAAACAATTGATTTTCTAAAAATTTTAAGGAAAAATCTAAAATCTCGACAAAAATGTAGTCATTAGTACAGGTTTAGCTCTTGCACACACACCATATACACTTTCAAGGCAAAGAAGGAGAAGATTTATCAGTAATCAGGATGGTGTATTGACATTTAGATGGGTAATTAAGTGTTATATTTTTTTTAAAGAGAGAGAGAAGAAGAAGAATAAAAGAAAGAAAAAGAAAAAAAGAAAGGAACTAGCTGCAGATATCGTGGGTCAAAGTCAGTCCCTTACTAAAAGCTCTACTTGGTGAGCAAGAATATGATAAGGCCAACTGGGGAACTGTATTTTGCAAGTTGTCTTTGCAACTCTGTTACGCAAAGTCAAAGACTTCCTTAAACAAATCACAAATTCCATCAATTCCTTCTAAGTGAGATTTCAGACATAAAACTGAATTCACTAAACGTTCAAAGCCACGAGATCTTCCAATCTGGTGCCGGATATTGGCTCACGGGGAAAGCCAAAAACAAATAAATGATTTTCCGGAAGGAGTATCTTGATTTGGTGTTGGTGCCATGTGGGCTGTTCATCATGTTTGCCTACCATCTCTTCCTGCTGTACAGATGCCTCAAGCGTCCACACACTACAGTGATTGGCTTTGAGAACAATGACAAGAAGGCTTGGGTTGAAAAAGTTATGCAGGTAATACCTTCGTTTGTAATTTCCTTGCACTGATGCCCAGCTAAGTCAATCTTTTACTACTTTGCTAATAGCGAGAAAAGATTTTTGCAGGTTGAAAACAAGGATGTTAAAACAGCATTAGATGTGCTCTCAGCCAATGTGTCTGCAGCTACATTCCTTGCATCAGTCTCCCTAACTCTTAGCTCTCTAATTGGAGCCTGGATTGCGAACAATTCAAACATATTCCAAAGTGAACTAATCTATGGAGACACAAGGCAAGCCACAATGTCAATCAAGTTCATTAGTCTTCTAATCTGTTTCTTATTGGCTTTTGCATGCTTTGTCCAATCATCAAGGTGTTTCATCCATGCAAATTACCTCATTAGTACACCAGATACCGACATTCCTATAAAATATGTTGAATCAGCAGTCATAAGAGGAGGTGATTTTTGGTCACTGGGGCTCAGAGCGCTTTACTTCGCAACTACCCTGCTGCTCTGGTTCTTTGGTCCAATACCAATGTTTGCTACTTCTGTAAGCATGGTTTGTCTCCTGCATCACCTTGATACAAACAAAACGCCATTGCATCAGTATAGTTCTGCAGCAAAGAGACCGTTCAAAAGAGTTGAGCAAACAAAGATCAGAACTCCAATGGCCGTTGAGGTTCTTGACAGATGAAGTCCAAGAGCTTAACCCACCCACCCCCCCCCCTCCGGGGAAGGCCCCCGATTTGAGATTGTAGAGTTGTCCTTATAATGATGTCTAGATTGCTTATGTTATAGCTATTTTTCTTTACCAATGCTGTGCTGTAATCAAACTTTTCAGAGAGTTCATGACTTTAGCCTTGCTATATAGCTCCAGGGGCAATACTTGGTTGGTGCATTGCTGATGTTTTGCCTAGGATGGCAACTACCATGGAACATAGACGCGCAACAAAATGAAAACTAACGATATTTGCAAGAAAATAAAATGTAAAGAGGGCGAGACACAGAATGTAACAATAGACCATGATGTATTCAGCTGCTAAATTGAAGTCCCTGAAGCCTTTATTTCATGTTGAATGGGAAATAAATGTTGCAATATACCGAGGCATATAAATCATGTCTAAAGATCAAGTTTGTCAAGTTTTTACTTATCATCATTCGAACAACACAAAGTAAAAGCAATTCAGAGTCTACAATACATCCATAAAATCATGAAGTTCAAGAAAGCAGGGAAAAATCAAACAAAAATTGCTTCCTCGATGGATGAGATGAGCATTTAGAATTATAATCTCCGTCGGAGACAAAATGAGAGGTTACGGGAACAATTAGCAATACACTTCCAGTACCAATATGCTTGTTCATTTGTTTGAATATAAAACATGCAATCCTCCTGTCTGAAAGGTCACGCTTTTGGTACTTATAAAGAAAGCGTGTAATGATCGAAAGGCGTAACTATGCAACGGCTAAAATCATGCGACGCAAACGAAGGCGTCAGAAAGAGGCCTTAGCAAAGCGAAATATGATGAAGTTAGGGCCCGGCATTTTAATTAGTCGACCTTTCAGCGTTGTGTGTAATCGGGCATTGACTGGCCTTTGGGCCCAATAATGACCCAACGAGTTTTGTGCTCGTTGGATGATAACTCTGAAGTCTAAACTAAGTGCTTGATATCCCCTACCTATGATTTAATATAATTATATAAATAGAATATAAAATAAATAATTTGATATCCTCCTGCGATAAAATAATATAATCGTTGTTGTCAATTTGCTGTGATTAAATGATGATTTTGTTATATTAATTTACTTTTCTTTTTATTTTTGACATGTGACATGTTATTTATATGTATATATAAATAAAAACAACGATAATGGAGTTGGATTTTAGGTAATATCAAATGTAGATAAATGAAGTCACAAGATCAAAATAATTTTTAAACTTTGTTTCATGCTGAATATTTGGCTAAAAATTGTAAAAAAAATTGATGAGCAAATTCATTATTAGTATTCTTCACATATAAAAATTAAAATTAGATTAAAAAAAATGATAGCTGAACAGGAGCACCCCCGGAAGTAGCGAGGCAGGACAAGGGTCGGGGTAACATATTATCCCAAGCATATATCACCCATCGGGTTGGGTCTGGGGTAATGTTGGCGTTCTGGTTCTTCTGTGGAAATATATACTTCCAACTGTGGCTTTATCAGTTTTCATTAGAGTGTAGGAAATTAAGAATACACAAGGACGTTTGATAGAACATAAAACCACTTGATACTTTCTTTAATTTAATAGAAAATTCTGAATAATATCGAAAGAACAGACTTTGAGGATATTGTACATAAATTAGGGTTGGATCTAAAAATTATAACATTTTGAAAATTTTTAAGTTAATTTAAGTGCCATATATGAATAAAGAAATTTTATCCAGAGAGGCTCTATTTGGATTCAAGAGTTTTTTAAAAATTAGTTTTTTAAATATTATTAAAATTTTTAAAAAGTACTTTAAAAGGTACTCTAAAAAGTAGTCTAAATTTTTTTTAATGTTTAAAAAATATCCCAAAATATATTCTAAAAACTCTTCTACTCTTAAATATCTTAAAATATTTTCTAAAAACATCCCAAAATATACTATAAAAACTCTGTTACAGTAAAATTTTTCAAAAATACCTCCAAAAAATAGCTACTCCAAACGAACTTTTTTTTTGCAATATTACAAAGTCATTGTACTCGAAATTCTTGTAAAGAATGCAATATAGGTGCTGGTAGGCTTGTTTGTGACCTCTTTTAAGCGATGCCCATATCTTATCTATGCAAAACAAAATAGCCATTATTCAATCCTAAGGCTCTAAAAAGACTCAAAAAATGTTAAAATAAAGTAACACAAAACTATTCAAACAGGAGGAAAAATATATTTAGTAAAAAAAATCGTGTAAAATGTCTCATATATTTTGCCAAATAAATTTTTTTGTCATTCATTTTAAAGTGATAACTTTACATTTTTTATAAAATTAGATCAGTAAAATTTGATCCCAACCAAGATTTTTGACAATTTTTTTATCATGAATATGTCACATGACCTTCACATGGTTATTTTTTTAAGGATAGAAAAGTAAGACCCCATCTGTAGTTAAATAAGTGACTCCATCCATATTTATTTTTACCTCTAAAAAGTATGATTTGACAAAAATAATATTTATTTTTTCTCCTAAGAAAATGAGATCTAATTCAATCTATATTTATTTTTACTACTAAAAAATGTGGGATTCTATTTTTTTGTACATAAAAAGGACTACACATAGGTTACATGGTGATTTCAGATTGAAAGATGATCGAAAATTTAGGTTTTTTTTTTCCCGAACAAAGACATAAACACATACACCCAGTTGGATTAACGCTCAGGAAGTTAACACCAAAGAACGGTCCAAAGGACAATCTAAGGGAGACCCACAAAGCAACCGTGTTCAACCAATTGGTAATCAAAAATCTAGGTTGTGATCAAATATTATTAATTTGAATTTATGAGGAACAATAAAGTTAACATTTTAAAAATAAAGGAGATAAAATTTTATTCGGCAAAATACAAGGCACATTTAAAACGATTTTTCTAGGGAAAAAAATTGTCCTATCAAACCTAAACCAACGTAAATGCAGTCAAGTACACAGATTCCTCACCGCGATCTCATTGGCTCAGCGTTGAGAAAGTACTTAAGTAGCAGTCTAGCAGACCTATTCAGCTAGCAGCAAAAGCCCAGAACCAGCCGTCCATCCTCTCTCCACCAAATGAACAAAATCACCTCACTCCCCCGCACACACACACACAATCTAATTTTAGTAGCAATCAATGGGTCAGATTGATTTCTGCTGGCAGATTCAGAGTAGAGTAGCCCAGAGTAGGGTACAGGCTGACTCTGTAAAAAGACTACTTTGAGATTTGTGGTTCGTATTTCTCTTTAAGACTTAGAGATCAATTGCTGCATCCCATCAGGTAACACAATGGTTAAAGCTGTGGGCTTGGGGAAAAAATGTAGAAAATCAGCACATTTCTCAACGTTGCCTGTTTGAGCACTTTCTCATGGTAGATTCAGTACCAATTCTCATGCACTCGTACTTCGTAAACGGTTATAAGAAGATAAGAATTAGGTATCCACTCTCAAAAAATTGAAAAAAAAAGGAGAGACTATACATAAAATAAAGAAGAAACATATATCCTCAACTAAAGCATACCTTCACTCTGAAATCTATTATCCACCAGTTTCTATCCAAACCCCCCCCCTCCCCCAACAGACACAAAAACAAAAGACTTTCTTCTTATTTTGTCTTCATTTCTTCATTCTTTTCTCAATCCCAAGTCTTTTTTTTTTCTTTTTGGCCAAACGACATAATTGTATTATATCATTAACTTGATAATACAAGTGTTAGTTACAAAAAGAAACAACTGTTTAATAATCTTTCTGTGCAAGCTCTTTGATCCATGTTGGGAAGCGCCCTATTATTTGAAATATTATTTGGAATAATTACTGTAGCACTTTTTATGATGTAATGTATGTGAGATAAAAGGTGATTGGGAATATAAAAAGGTGGGTTGGAAAATGTGTTTATGATGCAAGCGAAATATTATTTGGGATAAATTTTGTATCCAAACACTCTCATTGTTTTCCGTGATCACATTTCCCTGTTACCTTTTTTCCTCACATACATCAAATCGCTACAGTAATTTTTTCATGAAAAATCACGAAAAATGCAATCCAAACACAACAATTAATATTCCACTCTACATCATTAAATGGTTTGGTTGCAAGTTTTGCTAGCTTATGACGAACTTCATTTTCTATTCTGTGAACAAAAGAAAAGGTGCATTGATCAAACAGCTCTCTTAATTCCTGTATATCCTCCAGTATAATTGTCTCAATGTTACTGTCTTTGTCGTTGTCAATCCCAAGTCGATCAAGCATTTTATCTTCCAATGTTCAGCATTTTTTAATGGGTAAAATAAGCTACTAATACCAGCAGAAACTCACGTCGTTGTTCATTCTTATGAGTAAGCATGTCAAAGTAATTGCAGCATGTAATTTTCCATCCTTTAATAGGAACAGATCATTTGGGGGACAACGAAAAGGAAAAACAAACTGTTTTGGTGAACAAATGTGTTTGGGACATTTATGTGAGTGTCCGTGAATGCAAGGAAGCTTTCAGGTATAATTCAAAGCGACATCTCAATGGATTGTACGCCCACATGCAATTTATTGGGATGATGGTACTATTAGCAATTCTTCGTATAGTCTAAATTGTGGTCCTAAAAGCAAAAAAAAAGAAGCAATATATTAGAATTCTACGGATATCATGTAAGTATGTAACCACTTCTTTTTTTTTCACAAAATAATATTCAATCTGAATACACGTATCTTCCAATCTATGAAAATAAAATTATTAATGCTATCATCTGTAAAGTTTCAATTTAAGTTAACATTCGTTATCATTTATTCATATCCGTTAATATAAACATATTATTGTTAATGGTACAAGAAAATTTTGTTTAAATTATTATTAATATATAAGTGATATGAAGATGAAATATAAGAAATAAAAATTTCGAATTCAAAATTTTTTATTTCGGATTGAATTGTGTAACTGTTTGGAAGGCAAAATATTATTAATTATTGAAATACTCAACAGTTATATATATAGAAACATAAAAGCAAGGGCCATGAGGCAAATGGGCACAATGGTCATATTGAGAGATAAGTCTGTGGTCCTGCGAGGCAGTGATTATGAAAGCAGAGCAAAGCTGATGAAAAAAAGTTTTGGCTCTTTCAACTTTTTGCAGAGACCCTCGACTTTTTCGCGGGCCTTTGCAGACTCCTTCAGGATTCTGACCTCTGTTTTGCCTGTGGCTCCCCCCCTCCACGGGGTCTCTCCCTCACAGCCTTTCATCGTACTTTAGTCACGTCAAGTCCACGCTCCCCCATATGTCCTTGTTTTTTTCCTCTTTTTCTTTCTTTCTTTTTTTTTTTTCTTTTCCCCTTTTCTTTTACCCCAAACAAATGGACAAAGTACAGGATTGAGGGAGTCATCCTTTTGCCAGTTTGCCTTGCCTTCAAATCAGCCACTAGC
>NW_020861658.1:0-124651 GCF_003713205.1 Coffea eugenioides
GATGTTTGGTTTTTATGCGTCCGAAGGTAGGATGAGTACTTGGAAATTTCTTCTTCACTTTCTTCGGACGGCCGATGCATTCAGAATGTTGTGTCCGAAGAGCAGCAACACTTGTCGGACGTCCGATACACAGGTGTTAAGCGTCCGAATCCTGATCAGTTAAACAAGTAACTCCTGGCTTGACTTCTTCGGACGTCCGAGTCTGAGTTCTTTACTCGTTCGAAGGAACTCAAAGAATGTCGGACGTCCGATCCTCTCCTTTTGTGCGTCCGACATCATCCTCAGCAGACTTCATTCTTTTTGTTCTTCTTTTGCTGCTTTAAATCCACAGACCTGTTTGGTTCATTTCTGAAAAGGATCTCTACAAAAGGTATTAGAAACACCCAATTGTTTTGTAATCATCAAAAGATATGAATTGAGATAAACAATCTCCCCCTTTTTGATGATGACAAAACAATTGGATAGAGCACAGAATTTAACTGCTCCCCCTAACGAAGTGCATGAATAGTATATCAGAAGAGGCGCAATCCACACCATCAGTGCTGATCCAGCTCAACTCCCCCTGAGATTGTCTCCCCCTAACTAGTTACTTTCTTCTATCAGTGTTAAACCAAATCCAATTCCATCCAATTCTCCCCCTTTTTGTCATCACAAATCCAATTCTCCCCCTTTTTGGAACAAGCAGTACGTCACATCAGAAACATTATCCGTGTATTCATTTACAATGTACAGCACAGTGTGAACTCAATCATGTAGCAGATGTTAAACAGAAACATTCATTTATTGAACAGATTTCAAAAGCTAATCATAACATCCATTCAAATCATTCATAACAAGCACTTAGTTAAAACATTCATAGATAGTAGAAAATATCCAGGTGTTCAGCACTCAGTACAAAAGTGCAATGCAAAAGATGAACTAAAGTCCTAGGTTTAGGTGCAGTGACCTAGTGGTGCCTAGATAGTGATTTTAGATGATCCAGGCCTCCTCCTGGTCAGACGATACTGTTCAGGGTCCTCCTCTTCCTCAGTTTCTTCACCATCGTCTTCAACTTCTTCCTCAGTTATTGGAGCCTTGCCTTTATCCTTGGGCTGAGAACTGGAAGCTGGAGTAGTCTCATCACCAGTGGTTGGCCTTGTGGGCTCAGATCTTGGTTCTTTCTGATGAGCAGCCTCATTTGTTTCAGGTATAGGGGGCACAAGAAGATTCCTTTTTTCAAGGAAAGAGGATTGTTGGGCAGAGGTCATGGTCATCATGAGACCATCTTCAAGAAGCATAACATGCTGTTTGAGGTCTTCAAGCAGGGAGATGACCTCAGAATTGGAAGAGAAGGACTGACTTGCAGACTTTCTGGGATGAATGGTGAAAGGAGACATATACCCTGACTGATCATGGGGAGTTCTAGGAGTGACAGGGGTTTCATGCAAATTTTTTCTTCTAGACTCGGTCACAGTCTCCTTGTAGCACCAATGACCCTCAAAAAATTTTAGATTCTTTCTTTCAAAATAAGCTTTGGAGAAAACTGAAGAAGCACTTTCTTTTGGAGATTTGCCAGAAAAGGGTATGTCAAAATGGGCAAAAATGGGGGTCAGAAATCTGCCATAGGAAAGCTTTCTACGACTATCAGTGCTGATTTTGAGCAGAAATTTGCACATTACAAATCCAAAGTCAATGCGGATTTTTTCAACAAAGCAGTAGAAAAGATAGAGTTCCATTTTATTTGCATCTGTTCTGTGGCCATCAGTTGGCACCAATAGATTCGAGATGATAGTGAAGATGATCAGATTCTGAGGACTGAGATCATCCAATCTTGCCTCAGCAGGGGTGTTGAATTTGGTTTGAAAATAAGTCATGAGTTTAGCATTGTAAAAGTGATGATAGGCAGAAGGGAATTCCTCATATGAAAAGAAATTTGCAATTTTTCCCTTAAAACCAGGTTCAATATTAGTTTTCAGAATAGAGTTCACAGTGTCAGGAGTTAATATGATGTCTACAGAGTTGACCCTAGAGATGAGTTCAGTGTGTGATGTTCCCTTTCTAAGATTAGCAAAAAATTGATACAGCATGTCAGGATAGAAAACATTGGGAATGGTCAAGAGATGAGTCCATTTCTGGAATTCAAAAAGTTTGATGACAGGTTCAAGATCAAGCTTACGAAATTCAAAAGGAATGATGAGCCTTTGGGTGATGAAACCTTTTTGAGATACTAACTCAAATCTGTCTCTGGCTTCATCATCGATGAACTTGGGTAGAGGAATGGGTTCAGGTGCTGGCTGAGATACTGGATTCTTCCCAGAACGTGTTCCTTTAGAGGTTTGAGTGACAGATGCACCAGCATTTTGAGTCTTAGTCCTTGTCCTTGGAGACTTCCGGATGGAGGGTTCAGGTGTTGGCTGACTCTCAGTGATGTTTTCTTCATTCTGCTGATCAACAGATGGATCAGCAGATTGCTTTTTCTTGGATTGGGGAGATCTCTTCCCCTTTGCAGTCCTTTTTCTTTTACTGGAAGACTTTGTGACAGTTTCTTCACCTTGGGTGGCCTGCTCTGGTTCCTCATTTCCACCAGCAATGTTCCCTTCAGAGATCTGCCTTTCCATTTGTTCATCAGATGATTCAGGAGATGGTATAACTAATTTTCTTTGGGCAGTCTCCTTCCCTGTGCCCCTACGAGTCACTTTCTTTCTTTTTGAAGCCACAGGAGGTGGATCAACAATTTCAATGTCTTCATCCCTCAGTTTAAAAGACCGTCCGGCACTAGTAGATCCTCCCCTCATCCTAACCATGATGCAATGTGGATGTGATTTTTAATGCAGAGTGTTGTGTATAGAAGGAAAGAACAGTGAGAGTTAACAAGAGTGCACTATGATGCCGCAGGGAGAGGGTTATATGAGATTAGGGTTTCGTATGTAAATTGGGAATTTTGGAGCAGTTGGATGTTAGGAGTGCCTTTTGTGAGTGGTTAATGAGCAATGGAGGTGTAATTGAGTTGGTTGAGTCAATTTCTCGGAACTTGGTCTGAGGAGAGAGAGGAATTTGAATTTCAAATTTTAGAGAAACTGAAAGGTCGCGTCCGAGACGGATGAAGGAAAATGAATTGAGAAGAGTCAGTAACTGCCTTATAGGACACATTTTGAGTGTCGGACGTCCGAACGAAGTGATGCGTCCGACACAACCGTCCGAGCCAGGGATTTTCTGTACCTTGGATGAAGAACACTGTCGGACGTCCGTTTCAATTCATCGGACGTCCGATAAGGATTGACTGGAAATAAGGCTCAGAACATTTTTTCTGTAACACCCAATTTAGTCCTTAAAGACACAAATTGATCTAGCGGAAGAGCTTTTGTGAGTATATCAGCGATCTGTTCTTTAGAACAAATAAACTCAACACGGATTATCCCCTTTGAGACAAGATCGCGAATGAAATGATGCTTAATATCAATGTGCTTAGTCCTAGAGTGTTGAATGGGATTTTTTGTTAGATTAATTGCACTGGTGTTGTCACAGTACATGGGTACACATTCATATACTAAACCGAAATCATTTAATGTGTTTTTCATCCATAACAATTGAGCACAACAGGCACCAGCAGCAACATATTCAGCTTCAGTAGTGGACAGTGAGATAGCATTTTGTTTTTTACTAAACCAAGAGACCAAGCAATTTCCAAGAAAGTTGCATATACCAGTAGTACTTTTTCTATCTATTTTACAACCTCCAAAATCAGCATCAGAGAATCCACACAAAGGAAGTTCATAACATTTTGGATACCACAAGCCATAATTTAAGGTTCCTTTAAGATATCTCAAGATTCTTTTTACTGCATTCAAGTGTGATTCCTTTGGACAGGATTGAAATCGAGCACATAAACACACAGCAAACATGATGTCAGGTCTACTAGCAGTTAAATAAAGTAAACTTCCAATCATACCTCTGTACTTCTTCTCCTCAACGTTTATACCTTCCTCATCTTTGTCTAGTTTGGTAGAGGTGCACATAGGTGTCCCAACAGGCTTTGAATCCTCCATTCCGAATTTTTTTAGCAACTCCTTGGTGTATTTTGTTTGATTTATAAACGTTCCATCTTGGTTTTGAACCACTTGGAGTCCAAGGAAGAAATTCAGTTGTCCCATCATGCTCATTTCAAATTCTTTTTGCATGATGGTGGAAAAGTCCTTGCACAATTTTTCGTTAGTAGCACCAAATATGATATCATCCACATATATTTGCACAATCAAAAGATCTTGTGAGCTCTGTTTTGTAAAAAGTGTAGTGTCTACAACGCCTCTTTTAAAACCATTTTCAATCAGAAATCCACTCAGACGTTCATACCATGCTCTAGGAGCTTGCTTTAATCCATATAAAGCTTTTGAGAGTTTAAACACGTGATCTGGATAGGATTCATTTTCAAAACCAGGAGGTTGGTCAACATAGAACTCTTGGTCTATAAATCCATTTAAGAAGGCACTCTTAACATCCATTTGAAATAATTTAAAGTTCTTGAAACATGAAAATGCTAAAAACATTCTTATGGATTCCAGCCGAGCTACTGGAGCAAAAGATTCATCAAAGTCTATTCCCTCTTCTTGAGTGTATCCCTTAGCCACCAGTCTAGCCTTATTTCTAACAATCTCCCCTTTATCATTCAATTTGTTTCTAAAAATCTATTTTGTGCCAATGATAGGATGGCCTTGTGGTCTGGTAACCAGAGTCCAAACTTTGTTTCTTTCAAATTGGATTAACTCTTCTTCCATAGCTAAAATCCAGTGCTCATCATTCAAAGCATCAACAACGTTTTTAGGTTCAATATGTGATACAAAAGCAAGATTATCTATCAGGTGTCTAGAGGAGCGAGTTCTTACCTGTTCAGAAGGATCACCAATTATAAGCTCCCTGGGATGATTATGAACAAATTTCCAGGCTCGTGGGAGATCATTGGGAGTGGTGGTATCTCTATCATTCACTATTTCAGCTGGAATGACCTGAACATCAGTGACTTTTAAATCAGTTTCTGGTGAGACAGAGTCATGATCATTGATTGCTAGCTTCTTCAGTTCATCTTGAACAGCTGTATCATCTTCTTCACCACAACTCATAGAAATGTCATCATTAGATTCATCAAAAGTAATGTGTATAGCCTCCTCTATAATCAATGTTCTACGATTATAAACTCTGAAGCCTCTTTTGTTTTCACAGTAACCTAAGAAAATTCCCTCATCAGATTTTTTGTCAAACTTTCCAAGATGTTCCTTGATATTCAAAATAAAACATTTACAACCAAATACTTTGAAGTAACCAACAACAGGCTTTTTGTCATACATGAGCTCATAGGAAGTTTTGTTCAAAATTGGCCTTAGAAGAACTCTGTTCATGGTATAACAGGCTGTGTTTATGGCTTCAGCCCAGAAATATTTTGGTAAATTGCATTCACTAAGCATGGTTCTAGCAGCCTCTTGGAGAGTTCTATTTTTTCTTTCTACGACCCCATTTTGTTGAGGGACTCTAGCAATAGAGAATTCATGAGTAATACCATTATGATCACAAAATTCTGGAAAACCACAGAATTTGAATTCTGTTCCATTATCACTTCTAATCCTGACAATTTTCAAGCCAAGCAGATTTTGTATTTTAGCAAATAGTGAGGTAAAATTCTTAAAGGCATCATCTTTATGAGCAAGGAACATCACCCAAGTGTATCTAGAATAATCATCAACAATTACAAAACAGTATCTCTTACCACCAAGGCTTACAGTTTGTGTAGGACCAAACAAATCAAGGTGCAGAAGTTCAAGTGGTTTTGAAGTCGAAACACATTTCTTAGGTTTAAAAGAAACCTTGACTTGTTTTCCAAATTGGCAAGCATCACAAACTCTGTCTTTTTCAAATCTAATTTTTGGAAGACCTCTAACAAGTTCCTTTTTAGAAATTTCTTTCAGCAAGTCCATATTGAAATGACACAATCTTCTATGCCACAGCCATGGATCCTCATTTGCTACTTTGAGACATTTGAGATATGAGGAATCAATTTTTTCAAGAGAAACTACATAGACATCATTAACTCTTTTTCCTTTGAAAACAATGTTGAATTTAGAGTCAAATATGAGACATTCAAGTTTTTTGAATAATACAAACAGATTCCTATCACACAATTGACTAACACTTAACAAATTGTAACTCAAGTTGTCAACAAGAAGAACATTTTGGATAAAAGTTTGATCATTCTTACCAATATCGCCAATACCAACAGTCTTGGCTTTGTTATCATCTCCAAACGTTACCTTTCCACTTACTTTTTGTTTGAGTTTAATGAACTGTGATGCATCACCAGTCATATGTCTTGAGCATCCACTATCAATGAACCATTTTGATTTTCTTGCGATGTTATCCTGGTTCACCTACACACAAACCCACAGATAATATTTGGTACCCTTTACATATTGGGTCCTTGAGAGTTAGTCTTATGTTTAACTATCCACAAGCACCTCATGCCATTCCTCATGTTTTTCTTAACATGACAATTACTATTCATGTGACCAGATTGACAGCAAAAATTGCATACTGATATTGGATTAGTCAAATGAACAGGTTTAATGAATCTGACTTGCTTTCTTTTGTGGATAGCAAACTCATTTGTATTTTGGTTCAGTTTCACTTGATGAGTATAATGAACATTGTTATTCTTTTGAAGATGGTTCTGTTTTAAATGATGTAACAATTGATACAAGTCATCCATTCTTTTTCTCAAGCTACATTGCTCACTTCTGAGTATGTCACAGTAACTCTTCTTTTTGTAAAACCCAGCAAGCACATTAGACTCAGTCCTTTTCAGATTATCATTTTCATTCTTAAGACATTTGTTTTGTCGAAAAAGATTCGCATTGTCTTGTATTAGAAAGCTAATTTTCTGCTTCAGTTCTTTGTTTTTAGCATATGATTCTTTCAAATTGTTATGCATTTTTTCTAGAAAAGAATTAACATCATCATCAGAATCACTATCAATATCGATTTGAGAATTGCATTGTGTTACCTCTTCATCTCCAATAGCCATGAAAGCCACTTGAGCAGATTCCTCTTCTTCTTCAACTTCACCTTCTGAGTTGCAATCATTCCAGGTAATTTAAAAATTGTTGAACTTTGGTTTTCGTTCAATCTTGTTTTCCTTCTTTTTCTTCATTGGACACTCATTTGCATAGTGTCCTGATTGGCCACATTCAAAGCATTTGTCGTTTTGCTTCTTATTGAACACCAGTCTCCCTCTGTTTCTGAATTCATTAGTCTGATTCTGGAAGGAATTGCTGGATCCGCCTTTCCTGAATCTTCTCTTATTAAGAAATTTTTTGAATCCTCTTGTGATGAGTGCAATATCACTGTCATCTCCTTCCAAGTCATTTTCATCCAGTGAGGCTGTTTCATCTTCATCTTGTGAAGTTTTCAGAGCAATACTCTTCCTTCCTTTTGTGTCTTCTTCTTCCTGCATCTTAGATTTAAGTTTCAGTTCATAAGAAGTTAGAGAATTAATCAGAGATTCAATAGATAAGGAATTTAGATCCTTTGCTTCCTCTATGGCGGTCACTTTGCTTTCCCATTCCTTTGATAGAGCATTCAGGATTTTTCTGTTCTTTTCACCTTGACTGTACTCCTTCTCAAGCACTTCTAGATCCTTGATCAGATCATTAAATCTACAATACATCTTGTCGATGTTTTCATGAGGCTCCATCTTAAAAGATTCATACTTGGTGACCAGAATGGACTTTTTCTGTTCTCTTACGTTGTCACTACCCTCATGAATTTCTCTCAGCTTATCCCACATTTCTTTAGCAGATTTACACCCTTTTACTCTTATTGACTCATTTGAGTCTAAGGCACTGTAAAGAACATTCATGGCTTTGGCATTCAGTGTGAGATTGGTTCTATCCTGAGCATTCATTTCAGCTCTCGTTTTTTGTCGCAATAAACCTGTTTCTGCATCAAGAAAGTTAGCATCATGCGGTCCTTCATTCACAATAAACCACAGCTCAATATCAATGGATTGCAAGAAGATAATCATCCTTTCTTTCCAACTAACATAATTGGAACCTGTAAACATGGGAGGCCTAGTAACAGATTGCCCCTCAACAAACATAGCATGACTGGTTGTCATCATTACTCCAAGCCGTTAGAGCTTAATCTCAAGGAGACCAAGCTCTGATACCAATTGTAAGGATCGAAAACAACCTAAGAGGGGGGGTGAATTAGGCTTTCAAAAACCTGCTAATAAATACTCTACCTTTTTGAACAGACAGCCTTTCTTTTTCCCAAATGCCTCCCAATGAACAAGATAATACAATAGCACAGGTATTAGTGAGATGGAGAGAAGAACAGTTTATATAGAAAAGCAGTAAATAAGAATAAGGAACCAAACCAGGCTTCAAACACAACTGAGGTTTGAACACCACTATTATATACCAAGTTACTTCAAGTTGAATAGACTTGCAACCAATCTTATGTGTACAAGGAAGGGATCACTTCCTTCTTGCCCCAAAACACACTTGGTCAAGCAAGGAAGTTTTACAAACACTCGCAACCCTCACTATGCTACACTATTGAAGAAGCTATGTCACACTTGAAAAACAACTGCACGAAGATTGCACATACAAGGAATACAAATGTTTCTTTTGAGTATTCTAGCACTTGAATCACTCACAATATGATGTAGGCTTGATGTACAAAGTTGTCTTGAGGTGGTTGACTTTGTTCCTTTTATAGGAGATCAGAGAATTCCTCAATTAATGCTGTCAACGGATAGAAGGCAGCTGAAGAGTCAACTAGCCGTTGGTGCTGTCGGACGTCCGATGTTTGGTTTTTATGCGTCCGAAGGTAGGATGAGTACTTGGAAATTTCTTCTTCACTTTCTTCGGACGGCCGATGCATTCAGAATGTTGTGTCCGAAGAGCAGCAACACTTGTCGGACGTCCGATACACAGGTGTTAAGCGTCCGAATCCTGATCAGTTAAACAAGTAACTCCTGGCTTGACTTCTTCGGACGTCCGAGTCTGAGTTCTTTACTCGTTCGAAGGAACTCAAAGAATGTCGGACGTCCGATCCTCTCCTTTTGTGCGTCCGACATCATCCTCAGCAGACTTCATTCTTTTTGTTCTTCTTTTGCTGCTTTAAATCCACAGACCTGTTTGGTTCATTTCTGAAAAGGATCTCTACAAAAGGTATTAGAAACACCCAATTGTTTTGTAATCATCAAAAGATATGAATTGAGATAAACACAAGCAACAAGCTCGAAGCTGCTGGTTTGTTGCAGCGATTAGACAAAACTGATTTGTCTTTTGGTGTTTGAGGTTCTGGTTTGGCTTGAGTTTTCATTTGGGTCTGTTTGCTGTGTGTTAGTGATGCTGTATATATGCTTGCTGCAATTTAAAGCAGCAAGGTGCGGTGTCCCAGCAGGCTGCAACATGGCAAGCCCATTCGTTGCAGCCATAGAGTCACTTTGCTGCATTTTATGTGACGACCCCATTTTCCCCTAAGGCGAACCAGAGAGGTCAACGGGCCACCTGCCCAGCTCTCGCCGGGACTCAGTCGATCACTACAGTCCTCAAATGAATACAAGATAAAATCTCTAATATAAATCAAATATTCCAACATTTACATATCAAAAGCGAAGCGTCCACGCTTCCACTGCGCCACTCTGATCCTTGGTCACAATGATTATACAGGAGGAAGACCAAAACTAGACTATTACACATCCAAGCAATTCTAAACGTTCAATACAATCCCAATATGAATGATTACACAAAAGAAAAACCAAATTCAATCCATACATGAAATAATCCAGGAATAAACACTACAAGCCCTTCCTTCGCCTTGAGCCCTGTGGAGGGGAATAAAATATTTTGGGGTGAGCTAGAAGCTCAGCGAGTAACCAGTAAAATCAGTTATCAAATCAGTTTCACAATCGTTCATTTCAATGATGTCATAAATCAATGATGGAGTATCAATAATTCAAGAAACATTTACAATGGAAAGCGATAGTAACATTCATGAAAGGATACGTTCGTTCTCCTGTCATTTCATTGCATTCTTTTCGTTTCATTCGTGCATTCATTCACACCGTCCCTGGCTTTTGGCCAGGCTCCACCAACCTACAAGGTAATACTCGAGTATACCGAAACGTTCACCCAAGTTCCTAGTCGCCCGACCAAGTCCGCTTCTGGCTCGAGACGACCGGTAACAAGGGGCAATGGCCAGTTCAGCCCAGAAGGCTTACATTCATGCGCAAGTAGCATTTAATCATTAATCATTGAAAATTTCATATTTATTTAGGTCGAGTGCGATAAAGTACACACTCGCCTAGAAAACTCGTTTTAACAATCATTGAAAGCAAAATCAATAATAACAAGACACTAATATGCAAGCACGCATGATATGTAAGAAAACAGTTCAAAAGTAGCTTTGGAAACAGTTCAAAAGTAAATAATGTAAGAAACATTTCACAAGTACTTTGGAAATAGTTTAGGGTCACTCACCTCCACGGCTCCGAAACTATCCATCATATTGCATTGCCTTGCTCAAACCCAAGCCTTAGATCACAAACGCAAAGCAACCAAGTCCTTTAAAAGTTCGGACAGCACTTCCCCTGAATTTGCTAACTTTTCCAGCCATCATGGCTTCATTATATCCTCAGCCAGTCCCAAAGGTACACACACAACAACGAGTTCATCCAATAGCCATTCAGCAAGCTCCAAGTAGTACTAGTACAAGTCAAGCTAGGGAAAAGGTCCGGAAATGAAGGTTTAGCTCAAAACCAGAAAAATAGTTTTGGACGTCACTTTGCGGTAATGGCACAACTTGCACTACGATTATCAGATTAGGGTGTAAGACCCACCATATCGAAGCTAAAAGACAGGGATACAACAATGTAGAAGGTCACTCAGTCCAAATCCCAGTACAACTAAGTCAAAAAATGCAGAAAACCAACCCAGAACCGTAATTGCAGGTTCCCAAATCACACAAAACTGTAATCAGTCCAAGTCAGTCTATACAGGTCCAAATGCATTGATTCCAAAGGCATATGATAGCTACGACATCAAGCTACAATTCATCAGAAGACACCATCATCAAAATACAAAGCACTTCCAGTCAAAATGGCCAATTACAAGTGCAGTTCGCACATTCTGATCACCCAGAATAGCAACAGTAAAAACAGCATAACTCACTCTACACTACTCCAAATGCCCTGAAATTTTGCAGGCACTTCAAACTCATCAATACCTACAACTTTTATGTTTTGAGAAAAGGCCAATTCGGCCTCCATCTAGGACCTAAAATTTCGGACAGAATGAAGAACCAAGAACCCTAATTTTCCAGAATTCCTTCCAAATCCAAAATTGATTGCAATTGCCAATCATATTACATCCACTAGAGTCATAACCCCTTATTACCAACCATCATAAACAACCACAATATCAAGATCACATTAAACCAGAAAATTCCCAAAAAAAATAAAAACTCCACCATATCATCCATAAGCAAGCAATAAACCACAATTTCCAACTCTATAACCACCATTAGGCATAAATTCAACATCATTAGGTGTAAGAGTAAATTCACACACCACTCACCTAGTAACAAGAGAGGTAAAGATGTTGGCCACCTTAGCTCTTCAAACAAGCTTCACTAAACCACTTCCTAGCACCCAAGGAAGGAATTTTATGGAGTAAAAACTCATTTAAGCAAGTAGTTTGGATGATTTGAGCTAGGAATTTGCCAAGATGTTGAAGAGTTTTGTCTTTCTTCTTGCTAGAGAGGTTCGGCCATCAAGGGGTGAAAAATGGTAAGTTTTTTGTGAATTTTGAAGATATTTAATCCATAAGTCAAAAGGTCAAAACCATGAATAGTAAATCATAAAGTCCACCCAATAGAAAAATGACACATGGCATCTCATTAAATGCAATTCAATCCTTTCTTTTCTCTCTCACATCAATCACCTCACACTCCTTTACTTATCCATTAACACCCGATAAATTTTACACAGTATCCAGAATTTAACCTAATTGGCCGAATTTTTTCGAACTTTTCGCACTAGTGGGTCCCACGTCCATTATATATTCTTAATTTCTCAAAAACTCTCCAATACTAGAAAAATCATTTGAAAATGATATTTGCTCATAAACTTTATCTGGGGAATTTTCTAATCAAGAAAATGTAGAAAATGCGGGCGTTTCAAACTCATTTTTTTTCGGGGCGTCACATTTTACGTCTAGCTGCTGTGATTAGTTCTTTTAGGGATAGATGATTGTTTTTGGGTGATGTTAATGGCAATGGGATGAAGTTATAGCATCTGGGGGTTTGATTCAATAGGCTTCGTTTGAGTTACTTCGCATAGACCTCTTAGTTGGGTGATGAATTTTTCATCTATGAAACTCCCAAAGCTGGTGCTTCTTTTGCTGCCGCAGCATTTGTTTTCTTTTTAGTCATCCATTTAATCTTTAATGGTGTTGATTATGAGTGGTTTGGGTTAATCAAAGGGTCCAGTTGTTAAGTGGTGATTGAGGGATGGTCTTTTGCTGTTTTTTTTGAAGTCTTGTACGAAATTTGTTTTGGAAAGTTTAAAGTTGCAGCAAACTTCAACTGAATGTTGCAGAAGAAGGCTTCTACGTAACATGCATGCAAATGGCTTTCAAAAATTGCCTTTACTCCCTTTAGCTTCCATCTATGCTACAGAGGCCCAATTACGTTCTATTTTCTTGCAATTAGGTCCTAGAGTAATTGCAATTTGAACCATTACTTGACCCCTTCTTTGCTCTTGGACCCGTGAATTTCCCAAAATGTGTTAATTAGGATTGAGTGATTGGTTAATATTTGCAATTGGGTCCTTGGTAGTTTTTCTATTTTAGAAATTTGATCAATAATTTACTTTTCTTGGAAATTATGCATTATTTGATTTCATTTAAGTTGCAATTGGGAGGGATTTGGTGATTTTGTTTATACTTTACTATTTAATTGGTGCCTTGACCCTTTTATTGTTTTGAAGCTATTTTTCCTTCATTTGATTACCATTGCAAGGAAGGTATACTCTATCCCTTATTTTCACTTTATTTGACCCTATGTGTCTATGTGATTTATGTGCTTAATTGCATGCCTTTTGAATGTTTTCATTTTATTTATTTATTTATTTATCCACTTTATTTGTTTTAGTTTTGTATAGTTATTTTCAATTTCGATCATTTGAAAGGCACTTGAATGCCAAAGTTGTAATAGCTAGGTTATTATTTTATTTATTTTATTCTGTTTCCCCTCTTAGATTGTAGTAGGCTTCCCCCGAATGTAATAGTTAGGGCTTTATTTGATTTATTTGCCCTATGTGTGTTTTGCATGTCTATGTGCTATGTGTTACCGCTTTCTTAGGGTCTTGCATCTAGATATCATGCTTATGTGTTATGTGCTATATGTGATTTATGTGTTTACATGCTTTTATTAGGTCTTACATGATTTATTTGATTGTAACCGATGTGTGACGTCACCACACTAGTCCAATGCTAGTTGTGGTCAATTTCTCGAATCCACACTAGTCCAACACTAGTTGTGGCCCTTTATTCCGACTTTTCTCACTAGTCCAATGCTAGTGAGAAATTGTAGACATGGGCTAGTCCAACACTAGACCCTTAGGAGCCCCTCGAGCGTTAGATCATGGTTGTGTGATAAAATCACTTCATCTCATGTATGTTTTCACTTTTTAGAGTTTTACCATGTTGCATGACACTTTCTTATATATGTACATCCTTTATCCCATATTCCCTTCTACTTATATCCCTTATTCCGTATTTTCCCTTATATATATATTCCTTACCCCTTTGTATGAAAACATAACATTAGACTTGCATTTCATTTAAGAAATATGGGATATGGACGAGTTTAAATCATTTGTATGCTAGATTAGAAAAACCCCTTGAATATGGGATATGGACGAGTTTGGCTTTCTAGCCTTAGCACGCTCGTATTCCCTCTATTAAAGGGAAAATTGAGTCACGAACATTAGTCCCCCGTACCCGACATGATGCACTCCTTTAAGACATGTATATTTGTATAATTATTTTATTTCTTTTCTTTTCTTAGAGTCTCATATTTTGCATTATTAGTGACTTCTTCGAAGAGTCTTCATTGGGCGTCACAACTAATATGATTGGTACCAAATAAGCTTTGAAGATACAGTTCGACCCCCCGACACCCTCCTAGGTCTAGGGTTTGCATTCATATAGTACATCCAAATGTGATAAATTTTTAGGTTAAGAATAAGAAAATCTTTGACTAAATCGCGCAACTAGCCTTGGCTGGGTTGAAAGGGTGCATTGGATACTTATCCTTGCCTTCCCTTTCTTCAAATGTGACTCCCGAATCTTTTTCTCTGATTTTCGTAGACTTGGGGTCATTTAAAAAGGGTTTCCTACTTGTTTCTTTAAAAATTCATTTTTAGGTGACTTGGTACACCTTAACTCTATACCAAGTGGCGACTCCGTTTTTCATTCAAAAAATCCTTTTTAAACTATATTTTGGGTCAAATCGTCGCATTCTCAAGTACCATTTACACCCATGATTTTTCATTTTCTTTTTAAATCAAAAATTCATTTTTCAATCAAAAATTGAATTAAAATTCCATTTTTCTAAACTCGTTATTTATTTTTTCTTATTAAAAATGGGGCGCGACAGTTGGCGACTCCACTGGGGACTTAGAGAGTCCGAGCAAATTTGATTTAGTCAATCTTTTTCTTCTTTTAACTTTCTCATATATCGCATTCGGGTGTTAAGGGTTGCATTCTTCTTTCCGTTATGCCCTTTTTCTCTTTTTAGGGATTTTGCATCTATCACGCGCATAATCGCTCTTCGCACACTATGTATGTGATGAATGGATGGTTCATTTATTTGTTTACTTTTACTTGTTTCGCGATTGCATTTTGGGGATGGGGGGTAGTTACCCTAGAACCTCCGACCGCATCTAATGGTGCAATCCCTCCCCTCAATAAGAAAGCACCTCATACGTGTATGCATAGTCTTATTTACCCTATTCTTTTCTTTTTCGTGGGCGTTTCCCACACCACCTTGTAGGATTAGGATCGATTGCCTTGAGTAGGCGGATGGTGTGCTCTGCGCCCATAGCGCTACCTAAGGGATCACTCGAGCCACCGATCGAAGGCCCTGGGAGTGATGACCCTTCGCCTTTAGGTCTGAAGGCTTGGGAGCCGAAGCCTTATCAAGTCTAGATGCATTAGTGAGCCAAACCTCATGCATCCATATTAGAATTACCTAGGATAGAGTCGACCTTATCCTGAACTAGGGACACTATGCACAAGGGGAGGGATTCCAACCCTCTCACCTTATTTCTGCTTTCTATATTTTATTATTATTTGATTGCCACAATGTGTTATGTGTTGAGCTAACTTTCCTTGTTTCTTGCCTTTTGCATTCACAAACATTAAGAGATAAAAGGTCTGGCATGATCTTCTTTTAGGACCTATGTGACAGCCCCACCTCACCCTAAGGCGAACCAAAGGGTTCAGCGGACCGCCTGCCCAGCTCTCGCCAGGACTACGGAGTCGAATCACACAAATCCGATATTACGCGAGAGGACCCAAAAGAAATGAGCGATTGAAGACCGCCAAGCTTAAACATGGTTAAAACGCTTTCATATATACATGTCACTAGGTTTACAATTCAAATGGAACCAGTGAAACGAAATACATTTAGGGTTTGCTCATTCTCGAGGAGCTATACAAAAGAACAAAAGATTTTCTAACTAGCTCAACTCGCTTCTCAAAATCATGATTTGCAAAAGAGGTTCCTGTAAGGAAAACAAAGATAACGAGGAGGGGGTGAGCTTACGCCCAATGAGGTACCAAACATGTAGCAGAAAAATCAGGTATTTCACGTTATACAAACCAGATACACATGCTCGCTATAAAGTAAGACAGGTAAACACAAGAACTCAAATAGGAAGGATACAGGTGGCTCTCAGGAGCCAGCTTTCCAGCGCAGTACTTGATCCAAGCCGGTTGACTCTCCGTCAACGTATATAGAACCAACACGTCCGTAGACCCCACTTTACACCAAATTCCGTCCACCAAACACCCCTTTACCGGGCCCGCTCACCTCAACAGAAACAGAAATGGTAATACTCGAGTATACCGGAATCAAGGGTCTCAATACCCAAAGATCCCAAAACAGACTACCGTGGTTCGTTATCTAATCGTCCAGGCCCTTGCCGGCCCGACTCGAATAACTTAGCCACAGGATTTGAGCTCATAAGTCACAGAAAGGTCGTTGGTTACAAGTTTCCAAACGACGTCCGAACAGATACAGATACAGATACAAGATACAGATACAGATACAGATTCAGATTTACACCAAAATTGGCATATGAATAGACAAGAGAACGAGTGTGATAAAGTACACCCTCGTCTCAAACAAAGTAAACAGATTGCAGAGCAGAAATCAAGTGAAACAGCAATGGAGGGGAGTGGTACACTCACCGGTTCAAGTACAGATACCTCAAAAGTTTTCACTTCGGATTGGCTTTAATCGCCAAGAAACCCTAAAATAATCAAAGTAAACCAATTGAAGGTTTCACATCCAAAATCGAGTAAACAAAATACACATGTGAGGCTCGACTACTAGTCGTATGCCTCGCCAAATAATTACTAATGCAAGGGTACAAAACATGATTTTTGGGAATAAAAAGGTAACATGAAGACCTAGGTTCAACAACCCAAAAGCCCTTCATTTCTATCACAAGCCAATTCAAACTTAAAGGAACCAATTGGCCTAGAAAAATTGGACAGCACTTCCCCTAAATTTCTTACTTTTCCAGCCATCACGGCTTCATTATTTTCCTCAATCAACTCCCAAAGTCATACTCAATATACATTCATCACCACAGCCGTTCAATAGGCTCAAGGTTATCCAAGTACAAAAGTTAGCTAGGAAAATAACCGGAAATAAAAGTCAAGCCCTAGAATATTCCAATAAGCACAAGAAGACTCGATTACAAGTCATAAACCGATGCCAACACGATCACAATAGGGTTCCATAAGCATATATAAGCATTAGAGGAAACCAGAAATTTCGGAAATGTAACTAGCTTTGGCCCTGAAAAAACAGTTTTTGTCCTCATTTTGCGGTAATGGCACAAATTTCACTACGCTTATCGGATGAGGGTACAAGACCCACCATCTCGAAGCTAAAAGACAGGGCTACAACATCACAGAAGGTCACTCAACCCAGTTTTGAGTGCAAACAGGTCAAAAATGCAAGATACTACATCAACAACGTAAAACAGATTCACCAAAACGCATTCTAGCGGAAACATCATAACTCAGGCTCTACAAGTCCAAATCCAGAAATTCCAAAACCAGATGAAATCTAAGAAACAGGACTAAATTTCATCAGAAGGCCTCAACAACCAATTCGGAAGCAATTCCAGGCAAAACAACCAATTACAGGCGCAGTTCTCAATTTCGGGTAAAACCAGAACAGCAATAGTAATTTCGACTTATCTCATTCTACACTACTCCGATTGACCTGAAATTTTGTAGGCACCTCTAAAATGTCATTCCCTACAACTTTCATGTTTTGAGCTAAGGCCAATTCGGCCTCTATATAGGACCTAAAAATTCGGACAGAATGCTCCCTTAAGAACCCTAGGTTTTTCAATTTTCTTCCAAAACAGAAATTGGTTGCAATTAATCACTTTTCCCACCTCCTTAAGTCATTATAGACCATTTCCAATCATCATAGATAGCCACACAATCATGCTTATATTAAAACAGAAAAATCCCCAAAAATAATAAAACTTCATCATTTCAACCACAAATCAAAAATTAATCCATAAACTTGCATCTTATACTACCACTAAGCATGATTTAAGCATCAATTAAAGGAGGAGAGGGGTTCATCCACTACTCATCTTAGTAAAACAAGAGGGAGAGCAACTTGTCACCTTAGCTTCCCAAACAACTCCACCAAACAACTCACAAACACTAAGTGAAGAGGTTTTATGGAAGGAATTCAAGATTAAACGGTTAGTTTGTGAGATTGGGCAAGATTGGAGCAAGAAACTTGGAAGCTTTTCTCTCTTTTCTTGGAGCAAGAGGTTCGGCCATATGAAGCTTGAAGATGAAGAGTTTTTGGTCAAATTTTGGGTTTATTTAGTAAAATGGTAAAAAGATGAATAGTAAGTCAAATGTAGGATTTAATCTCTAAGTGACACATGTCAAGACACTTGTCCCTCTCATTAATGTCATGCCTAACCTTTTTGTCTTTCTCACACCTATGCACTTGGCACCTCTAAATATCTAATAACACCCGGTAAATTAAATCCAGTATCCAAAACTTAACCGAACTGGCCGAATTTTTCCGAACTTTCCGCAGTAGCGGTTCCCACGTCCGTTATACGTTCTTAATTCCTCAAAAACTAACCGATACTAGAAAAATCATTTAAAAGCTATATTTACTCATAAAATTTATTTGCACAATTTTTCGAATAAAGAAAAGGTGGAAAAACGTATAATTAAAAGAAATTAAAACCTAGAAATTAAGAAAATTACGGGTCCTCACAACCTACCCTTGTAGATAGGCTATTGCACGTTTAAGAAATTTTGGTATATTTCGTTCATAAAATTAATAATGCCGTATCATTTTAGTCCTACCCTGGCAAATAAAGGGTCCCTTAGGTCATGTTTCATTTCAAATTGCATATTTTACTGCTTTAATAAACTGACATCACGCATAAACCATAGAAAGGGAATGCCATTTAGGGGATCCCACGTTAGGAATAAACCGCCCTGTGTCTCGGATATTTAATCCAGGGAGACTTGCACGTTTATATTTTTGTACCATCCAAAGGGGTAGTGCACAAGGTAAGGTAGGATCCGATCCTTTCCATGACCCTGGGGCGATCTTTGGTACATTAGAATATGAGCATCTAACAATCATTCTTTGGCCATTTTTAACATAGTTGGTAAAAATCCCTTGCTTAAAGGACATTGACTTGAAGAAATTCACAAATAATTCCTCATTGTTAAGACGATAAATGTATTGAGGCCAAATTTTGATTTTAGGAGGCTCATAGACTAATGCATCGTAATGATTTTCTTGAAACTACCAATGGGTAGACAATTCGATCAATTTTTGAATAAACCATCAATTTCATTCAATCCATTGGACCATTTTATTCATCAATTTCATCCAATCCATTTTGTCAATTCATTCAAATTTAGGACAATCTAATCATTTTTGAATAAATCATTAACTCCATTTCATACCCATTCTTAGGGCAATCTTATCGATTTTGAATAAATCATCAATTTCGTCCGATCCATTTGACCAGTTTACCTATTTTTAGGACAATTCGGTTGATTTTGAATAAATCATCATTTCACTCGATCTGTTTGATCAATTGATTTCATTCATTTTCAGGGTTATCCATTCAATTTTGAATAAATAATCAAATTTCATTCAATGCATTTGACCATTTCACCCTTTTTTAAGGTAATCTAGTCAATTTTGAATAAATCATCAATTTCATCCTATCCTCTTGACCCGCTTATTCCTTTTAGTGTTTAAGTCTAAGGTTCACGGAATAAATTAGTCGAGACATTGCAATCCTTTCAAGAGTAGGTTCTTTTACACATCATTTTATATGTTGATCAAAGCAAGCAATCCATTCGGACTTTGTCCTCATTTTTAGGACAAATGTCTCTTCTCACTCCAATTGGTCAAATTTTTCAAATTATTTTTCACTCCGTCAGTTGATCGGATTCATCAGGTATTGTATAGTGCCTACCCCAGAGGATTGCATTTTCATGCTAGGCCTACTCTTGGCGCAAAAGGGCTCCCCCATAGGATATGCATACCGATTTTACAATTTTACTTACTAATTCTGGGTATTTTTTCCTTTTATTTTCCCCCTCCCCTGCGTTTATAAAAGACGTTTCAATAAGGTAAAAATATTTTTTTATATCTGATAACGATTTTGATCTAATAAATCCTGAAAATTACAAGTATTACTTGATTCTTGGGCAGGCCCTACAATGTAAATTTGGAAATTCATCTGAAAGCGCTCGTGTCAAACATTTAAGAGGTTTCATTGCTCAAAGGAAAAAGGGGGCTATTAAGAGAGAAAAGTGTGTATACATGTGCAAAGGAGTTCTTTAGAATTTTTCTCATATGTTTTGCCTTTAAAATTTTTTCAAACATTGGCAATAATGAAGCTTTTATTCAGACAATTATTTATTTTGTATATACACGTCTACATTTCATTCTTTATTGAGCTCATTAAAAGATTTCGTGATGAATTTTAAGAAATAAGCTCAAACTGAGATTTTTCAATCTCGTGCCTGAAAATTCATACTAGATTGGTGATCTGAGCTCTACAATAAGAGTGTTCGATATTAAAAGAAATCACTCAAACTGATTGGTCATTCAAAAGGCCCAACGAGATACCTTTTCTCCTTCACTGTACAATTCCAATTTTACCCACCTCTATTTGACCCCAAAATAAAAATCAGTCACATTGATTGATAAATTGTAAATTGGGGCAACTTTTGCTTGAAAATGTTCATTGTGTCTAATCTAGTTCAATCCACATCTAAGTGAAAGCAAAAATGTGCATTATTCTTATTTGTTTGGAAAATTTGGAATGATACTTCAAGCGTTCGTTTCTCTACCTATATCAAAAAGGGAATGGATTCTCAACGAGCAATTCGTTTACTTTGGTTGTCATGAGGCGTAAGAATGATACTTTGGCCATCGTTTCTACAACCTAAACACTGCTTATCCCTTGCATCCTCATTTGAGCTAAAATTGGTGGTTCTGTTCAAAGGCACTTATGATCGCACCCCACAATGGGGAAGGAGATTGGAGAATTCGGAAAAAGAGGGAGGAAAAGCATAAATGCTAAAATTAAATTGGAAAATTTTGATTCTACCATTACTATCTGGGCTTCAATTTTGACGGAAAAGAAAAAGGAAGAGTTTTGTCCGACGAACCACTTATGGAGAGTCTTCCTCAGTCAATTAATTCAGATACATGCAAGGAATTTCGCATTAATGAAAGTTTCCTTTCAGGGTCAATGTGAGGATTGGAACGAAAGTCAGGCCCTCTTCTTTTCCAATCAAACATTCTATCCCTAGTTATCCCTTTTGAGCCTTCAGAATAAATTATTTCGTTTGGCAACCCCTGAGAATCGTAAACCCCACACTGGGGCAAGTTTGAGTTGAAAAGGGAAAAGTCTCAAGAAGTGAAAAGTGATAAAGCAACAAAATCAAAAGAAAAAGAGAAAAGAGAACCTCAGTTCAAAAATAGACTGGGGCAAAATTTTGAAAAATTTCAAAGGAATGGCAGAAGGCCGAAGGAAAAATCAAAAGGAAAAAAGAGAAAAAAGAAAAATGAGAGAGAAAAAGAGCCTCAATTGAGAATAAACTGGGGCAAGTTATGATTTAACCCTAAAAAAGGGTTGATATAATAATGCGATCTCAGATCATTTAAACCACTTTTGAAAATCCGCTTTCAAGCCTTAACTTTTCTAAACACCCCACCAGACCCCATTACAAAAGCCGAAAGTCCTGACTTCCGTTCTTTGCAATATCTCTGTTAAGAAACTTTCTAATTAATTGGCAAGTGATGCGCATATACTGATGCTAGGAAATTATTTAGATGTATTTCTGAATTGATTAGCTGTGAAGTTGACATTACTCATCGTCTGAAAATCCGCCAAGACACCTTTGAAAAGAAAAGAAAAGGAAAAAGCAAAAAAATAATTGCAAAGGAAATGGAAAAGATTTTATGGTGAAGTCCCCGTTAAGTGATGATGAAAGTCACCAAATCTGAGATCTTTGAGTTCAAAATAGGGGCAATTTTGGAAATGCGATCTTCGGTGCAATGTTCTTGAAAGTCTTATTCTTTAACTATCATTTTCAAAACACATTACAAGTTCATAAAGTCCATCGCTGACTTATCCTTCATGACAACCCAAAGTGAGGATTATGCTCATAAGAAATCCCTCAATCATTTGTGATCATAAGGGTATAACCAGTTTTCACATGTTTAGCTATTGTTTCTACCCATATGTTGCAAGCTTATAAAGCTTATATGTTGACTAAGTTTTCTTAAGAAATAAGGGTGACAAACTCTTTGCTTTCACTAAGATATGATGTTGAATGGATTACATATAATTTTGGGCACAAGAACAAGACAAATCTTGACTTCTCATTTTCCTTAGCCACCTCAAAATCAGAAATAAAATCACCTGATTGGTCCTGAAAGACGAGTTAACAAGAAGTGGTGACCCATTACTCTAAGCATCGATGCTAAAAGTGAGGAAGAAATCTTTTGTAATTTAGTATTATTTCGAGAAATTCATCATGAAATCTTCTGTTAGGAAACATAGTTGCTTACTTTGTTTAAAATAAATGGAGAGTCATCCAAACAAATTTTTTACAATCAAAAGGAGCCCACACTGGGGCAAATTGTCATTTGAGAGATTTTGCAAAATGGGCCCACACTGGGGCAAAATTTTTAATACATCTGGGAATTTCGTCCAAGAGTCAAATAATATACTTTCGAATCAATCACGCTGCTTTTTTCATGAGTAGTAAGTGCATCAATTTAAGTGCATGTTGTACTTTGGTAAGCCCCCCCCTGCAGGTATTCATGGCTCAAAACGATGGAGAAACATCAATTGAGGTGGAAGGCCGTTGCTGGAAAAGAAAAGGAAGAAGAAAGAAGAAGAGCCAACGCTGGGCATTGGGTCTTATCCCACTGACATTAACAAAAATCACGTTGGGCCTGGATTTTGTGCCGACAACATCACAAAGATCACGTTGAGCCTGGATTTTGTGCCGCCAATATCACAAAGATCACGTTGGGCTTAGATTTAATCTCACTGACCAATTCATCACTGGGGCAAATCTTTGGATAACTTTCCAAACAAGTCTTATACAGTTTCTTCATGCGTACCAGTATTTCATTTTGCACTGCCACTAGCCGTTGGGTCAGTCCTACTAGTGAGCATTTCGTTTACATTACCACCAGCCGTTGGATCAGTCCCACTAGTGTGCATTTCATTTTCATTGCCGCTGAACATGGGTCAGTCCCACCAGTGTGCATTCCATTTTCATTGCCGCTAAACATGGATCAGTCCCACTAGCGTGCATTTCATTGCCACTAAACATGGGTCAGTCCCACTAGTGTACATTTCATTTTCATTGCCACTGAACATGGGTTAGTCCCACCAGTGTGCATTTCATTTTTATTGCCGCTAAACATGGGTCAGTCCTACTAGCGTGCATTTTATTTTTCACTGCCACTAAAAATGGGTCAGTCCCATTAGTGTGCATTTCATTTGCATTGCCACTAAACATGGGTTAGTCCCACTAGTGCGCATTTCATTTTTCACCGCCACTGAACATGGGTTAGTCCTACCAGCGAGCATTTCATTTTGCACGGCTGCTAAACATGGGTCAGTCTCACTAGCGTGCATTTCATTTTCATTGCCGTTAAACATGGGTCAATCCCACTAGCGTGCATTTCATTTACACCGCCACTGAACATGGGTTAGTCCCACCAGTGTGCATTTCACTTTCATTACCGCTAAACATGGGTCAGTCCCACTAGCGTGCATTTCATTTACATTGCCACTAAACATGGGTCAGTCCCACTAGTGTGCATTTCATTTTCATTGCCACTAAATATGGGTCAGTCCCACTAGTGAGCATTTCATTTACATCGACACTAAACATGAGTGAGTCCCATTTTAAAATTTCTTGTTGGGGTCAGTCGCCTTTTAAAGTTTTGTTCGGATCAGTCCTATGATTTTAAATTTCTTGTTCGGGTCAGTCCCATGATTTAAACTTTGTTCGGGTCAGTCCCATGATTTAAAGTTTGTTCGGGTCAGTCCCATGATTTAAAACTTGTTCGGGTCAGTCCCATGTTTAATTCCTAGTTCGGGTCAGTCCCATGATTAATTTCTCGTTCGGGCCAGTCCCATGATTAATTTCTTGTTAGGGTCAGTCCCCTTTTAAATTTCTTGTTGGGGTCAGTCCATTTTAAATTCCTGTTCGGGTCAGTCCCGATTTTAAATTTCTGTTCGGGTCAGTCTCAATTTTAAATTTCTGGTTCAGGCTAGTTTCGTTTTAAATTTTTCGTTTGGGTCAGTCCCATTTCAAAATTTTGACAGGGTCAATCCTCATTTCAAAAGCGTCAGTTGTTTGATTAGTTTGCAGCTGAATAGCACAAGTATTTGGTGTCTACTTCTTTGTCTCAAGTTTTTCCAAAACTCAGACAAAGAGGGGCAAACTGTAGACATCAAATTTTTAAATAATTTTTATTCTATTTTATTTTTGTTTTTAGTGATAATTCTTATCTATTTTTATTTGTTAATTTCATGTTTTTGGTTTTAGACTTTTTTTTTTTTTAGCATTTGTATAGCATTTTAGATTATTATTATTATTATCTATTATTTTATTTTAGTTTTTATTTTCATTTTTGTATTCGTTTTTGCCCTTTTAGTTGTTTATCTTTATTTTAAGACTTTTCGCACAAAATTTGTCAAAAGAGAAAATTATTCACAAAAAAAAGAGAGAAGAAAAAAAGAAGGAAAAACCATCAATCAAAATTAAATTTTTTAGGGCATTTCATTTGTTTTAATCTTATTTTTATTTGACTTTTATTGTTTTATTTGTTAAAAAAAATGAATGATGAAAATGAAAAATGAAGAAAAGATAGCTTCTGCGGTTTCTTGCTGTGTTTTCTGGCTCCGTTAGATTAGGCAAGTACTGGCCATCTGGCTCCATCTAGGAGCTCCAATTTAAAGCCATGATCGATGGCTAGGAGGGGGGTTGGGGTGTTGAAATCATTTGTGAGCCATCAAGATGAACTTTGAGGGTTTTAGGGACCTGGTGATTCCCTATAAAAAGAAAACAGATGGCAAGAAAGAGGGAGAGAGGCTTTTTGACGGCTGGTGGAGTGAAGAAATGAGAAAAGAAACCAGAGAGGGGAGTTTAGGGGCGGCTAGGGTTTGGAGGGGAGTAAGGTAGCAACGGGTAAAAGAAAAAGCGAAGGAAAAAGATAGAGAGTGAGCTTGGGAGGCAACGGCGGAGAAAAAACCAGAAAAACTGGTTGACGGGTGAAAAAGGGAACACGGATGGCTGAGGAGGCTTTAGGGTTGGGAGATAGAATGAAAGAAAAGACGGGAAAGAACTAGAGAACCGAGAGTGAAACAGAGAGAGAGAGGGTTTCGTGGAAGCAAAAGGAAGAAAAGAAGTTGCAGGAGGAGAACCGAAGCAAGGAAGAAACCAGGAGGTTTCTTTTCCAGAAATTCCACAGAAGTCAACTCCGGCTCATCTTCTTTGTGTGACAGCCCCACCTCACCCTAAGGCGAACCAAAGGGTTCAGCGGACCGCCTGGCCAGCTCTCGCCAGGACTACGGAGTCGAATCACACAAATCCGATATTACGCGAGATAGGACCCAAACGAAATGAACGATTGAAGACCGCCAAGCTTAAACATGGGGAAAACACTTTCATATATGCATGTCGCTAGGTTTACAATTCAAATGGAACCAGTGAAACGAAATACATTTAGGGTTTGCTCATTCTCGAGGAGCTATACAAAAGAACAAAAGATTTTCTAACTAGCTCAACTCGCTTCTCAAAATCATGATTTCCAAAAAGAGGTTCCTGTAAGGAAAACAAAGATAACGAGGAGGGGGTGAGCTTACGCCCAATGAGGTACCAAACATGTAGCAGAAAAATCAGGTATTTTCACGTTATACAAACCAGATACACATGCTCGCTATAAAGTAAGACAGGTAAACACAAGAACTCAAATAGGAAGGATACAGGTGGCTCTCAGGAGCCAGCTTTCCAGCGCAGTACTTGATTCAAGCCGGGTTGATCTCTCCGTCAACGTATATAGAACCAACACGTCCGTAGACCCCACTTTACACCAAATTCCGTCCACCAAACACCCCTTTTAACCGGGCCGCTCACCTCAACAGAAACAGAATGGTAATACTCCGAGTATACCGGAATCAAGGGTCTCAATACCAAAGATCCCAAAACAGACTACCGTGGTTCGTTATCTAATCGTCCAGGCCCTTGCCGGCCCGACTCGAATAACTTAGCCACAGGATTTGAGCTCATAGGTACAGAAAGGTCGTTGGTTAAGTTTCCAAACGACGTCCGAACAGATACAGATACAGATATCAGATACAGATAAGATTCAGATTGACACCAAAATTGGCATATGAATAGACAAGAGAACGAGTGTGATAAAGTACACCCTCGTCTCAAACAAATTAAACAGATTGCAGAGCAGAAATCAAGTTAAACAGCAATGGAGGGGAGTGGTACACTCACCGGTTCAAGTACAGATACCTCAAAAGTTTTCACTTCGGATTGGCTTTAATCGCCAAGAAACCCTAAAATAATCAAAGTAAACCAATTGAAGGTTTCACATCCAGAATCGAGTAAACAAAATGCACATGTGATGCTCGACTACTAGTCGTATGCCTCGCCAAATAATTACTAATGCAAGGGTACAAAACATGATTTTTGGGAACAAAAAGGTAACATGAAGACCTAGGTTCAACAACCCAAAAGCCCTTCATTTCTGTGACAAGCCAATTCAAACTTAAAGGAACCAATCGGCCTAGAAAAATTGGACAGCACTTCCCCTAAATTTCTTACTTTTCCAGCCATCACGGCTTCATTATTTTCCTCAATCAACTCCCAAAGTCATACTCAATAGACATTCATCACCACAGCCGTTCAATAGGCTCAAGACAAAAGTTAGCTAGGAAAATGACCGGAAATAAAAGTCAAGCCCTAGAATATTCCAATAAGCACAAGAAGACTCGATTACAAGTCATAAACCGATACCAACACGATCACAATAGGGTTCCATAAGCTTATATAAGCATTAGAGGAAACCAGAAAAATCCGGAAATGGAATTAGCTTTAGCCCTGAAAAAATAGTTTTTGACCTGATTTTGCGGTAATGGCACCAATTTCACTACGATTATTGGATGAGGGTACAAGACCCACCATTTCGAAGCTAAAAGACAGGGCTACAACATCACAGAAGGTCACTCAACCCAGTTTTGAGTGCAAATAGGTCAAAAATGCAAGATACTACATCAAAACGTAAAACAGATTCACCAAAACGCATTCTAGCGGAAACATCATAACTCAGGCTCTCCAAGTCCAAATCCAGAAATTCCAAAACCAGATGAAAGCTAAGAAACAGGGATACATTTCATCAGAAGGCCTCAACAACCCATTCGGAAGCAATTCCAGGAAAAACAACCAATTACAGGCGCAATTCTTACATTCGGATAAAACCAGGACAGCAAGGGTAATTTCGACTTTTCTCATTCTACACTACTCCGATTGACTTGAAATTGTGTAGGAACTTCTAAAATATCATTCCCTACAACTTTCATGTTTTAAGCCAAGGCCAATTCAGCCTCTAACTAGGAGCTAAAAATTCAGGCAGAATGTTCCTTCACAAAACCTAATTTTCTGAAATTTCTTCCAAAACAGAAATTGATTGCAATTGTCCACTTTTTCCACCTTCTAGCTTCATTACATAACATTTCCAATCATCATACATGTCCACACAATCATGCTTATATTAAAACAGAAAAATCCCCAAAAATAATAAAACTTCATCACTTCAACCACAAATCAAGAAATAATCCATAATATTGCATCTCATACCACCACTAATCATGATTTAAGCATCAATTATGGGAGGAGAGGGGTTCATCCACTACTCACCTTAGTAAAACAAGAGGGAGAGCAACTTGCCACCTTAGCTTCCCAAACAACTCCACCAAACAACTCACAAACACTAAGTGAAGAGGTTTTATGGAGTAAAACTAAAATTAAACGGTTAAAAGTGAAGATTAAGCAAGCTTGGAGCAAAGAAATTGGAGAGCTTTTCTTCCCTTATTGCTTGAAGGTGGCCGGCCATATGAAGCTTAGAAATGAAGATATTTTGGTCAATTTTTGAAGTTATTATGGTAAATGGTAAAAGGTTGAATAGTAAGTCAAAACAAGATTTAATCATATGGTGACACATGTCACCTTCATTAAATGTATGCCTAACTTTTGTGTCTCTCTTACAACAATCCACTTGGCAACCTCTAGATATCTCATAACACCTGGTAAATTAATTCCAGTATCCAAAACTTAACCTAGTTGGCCGAATTTTACCGAACTTTCCGCACTAGCGGGTCCCACGTCCAATATACGCTCTTAATTTCTCAAAAACTAACCGATACTAGAAAAATCATTTAAAAGCTATATTTACTCATAAAATTTATTTGCACAATTTTTCGAATAAAGAAAAGGTGGAAAAATGTATAATTAAAAGAAATTAAAACCTAGAAATTAAGAAAATTACGGGTCCTCACACTTTGGCCTCAGCCTCGTCAAAGAATCATCATCAGGTGATTGTAAACTCTTGGTTTAATACGGTTTTTATAGAGTTTTGGGTCCCCTATGCATGAAAATGTTCATTTTTTTCAAGTCTCTGTGATTGTCAATGCTTGATAGCGATGATTGTGGATCTGCTTGTTGATGTTGTTGTGCTGTTGATAAACCTGGTAGTGCCCCCTTTGTTCATTTAAAGTGAATCTGAACCAAAGAAATGCGAATCGAGAATCCATGAACGGGTCATGTTTCCCGTATATGTAATCCGATGAACTAAAGGTCGCACCTTTGGTCCTTGTTTGCGTTTACAAGTTGGGTCTGAGAATTCTTAGGAGTACAAACTACAAGATTCAATTTTGATTGTTGGCTTGGGTTGGAAGTTTGGTACTTGTTTGGATTTTTGGCAAGAAACCCAGAAATTGCAGTGTAGGAAACCAGGTTTTTGCTAAAAGATGCATGAACTGTCAACCCCTTTTGCCGCTGGTTTATTGAGCTTGTTCCATAGCTTTATCATGTTTACTCTTTGATGTCTCTCTTGCCAATGTTTTCCTTTTTTCTTCTATCCTGTGTATCTTGGGCATGAGTTTTGAAATAAAAGCATCGGCTGCATGATTCGGCTGGGATTTGTGCACGAAATCTGCTGCAACAAGCAACAAGCTCGAAGCTGCTGGTTTGTTGCCGCGATTAGACAAAACTGATTTGTCTTTTGGTGTTTGAGGTTCTGGTTTGGCTTGAGTTTTCATTTGGGTCTGTTTGCTGTGTGTTAGTGATGCTGTATATATGCTTGCTGCAATTTAAAGCAGCAAGGTACGGTGTCCCAGCAGGCTGTAACATGGCAAGCCCATTCGTTGCAGCCATAGAGTCACTTTGCTGCATTTTACGTCTAGCTGCTGTGATTACTTCGTTTAGGGATAGATGATTGTTTTTGGGTGATGTTAATGGCAATGGGATGAAGTTATAGCATCTGGGGGTTTGATTCAATAGGCTTCGTTTGAGTTACTTCGCATAGACCTCTTAGTTGGGTGATGAATTTTTCATCTATGAAACTCCCAAAGTTGGTGCTTCTTTTGCTGCCGCAGCATTTGTTTTCCAAAGAGTTTTGAGAAATTATCTTGTTTCTATCGGACGTCCGGTAGAGACATATTCAGCGTCCGATAGTTTTGTCGACTTCGAAGGATCCTATTGGACGTCCGAAGCATGCGTCCGAAGTTGTGCAATGATTATCGGACGTCCGGTACTGTCTTCTTGAGCGTCCGACAGGTTCAGCATACTCTGTCTTTTTCAAATGTGCTTAATCTTTGAACCTGATTTGCTTCATAGCTGAAAGTATTTCTTGAAAAGATATTAGTATTATCCATTGTTTTGTAAACATCAAAAGATAGGGACCAAGGTCAACATTCTTCCCCTTTTTGATGATGACAAAACAATGGATGGAAGAAGGAAAAAGATTGAGCATATGAATATAAGCTCCCCCTCACTCATTGCATCCAAACTTATAATTTCAGAAAAGCTCCCCCTTACACATAGCATCCAAACTTATAATTTCAGAAAAGCTCCCCCTTACACATAGCATCCATCTCTCCCCCTTTTTGTCATCATAAGATGAGAGTAAAAAAAATCAACTATCATAGACCAGCAACAATAACAGAGTATAAAAATAGAAAAATGACAGCAATCACCAACATATCACAGAAAATTTGATATCAAAAGAAGTATCAATCATATGACAGAGAGTTTAACAAATCAAATCATCATTAGATCAGAATAGTTCTTTTCTCTCCCCTTTTTTAACATCATACAAATTCAGTAATATTCAAAAATATCAAGAAAAACTCAGTTCAAAGCATCAGAAACATCAAAAGAGAATTACAAAAAAGCATTATGAGCAAGATTCTCATCAATCTACCAATATCTCCTACTTGCTAGAGTTAGTATTATGTCTAACTATCCACATGCATTTCATGCCATTTCTCATGTTTTTCTTAACATAACAGTTTCCTGTAGTGTGGCCAAATTGACAGCAGAATGTACACATAGTCATTGGATTAATCACATGAACAGGTTTAATGAATCTGACTTGTCCTTTTCTATGAACAGAGAACTCATTTGCATTGTGATTCAGCCTTCTCTGATGAGTACCAAAATGAGCTTTTGTGTCGTTTATTTGAGGACAGTTCTGTTTCTTGATTTGAATCAGTTGACTAAGATCATCCATTCTTCTTCTCAAGTTACTTTGTTCATTTTTGAACATTTCACAAAGTTTTATTTTTCTATCAAGTTTATTTTGTAAATCAATCTCATTCTTTTTCAAGAAATCATTTTCAGTTTTCAGCTTCTTGTTTTCTTGAAAAATGCGTGTATTGTCCTAAAGAAGAAAACTAATTTTCTGTTTCAATTCCTTAGTTTTAACACAAGATTCTTTCAAACTATCATGCAATTTTATAATAAAAGATTCAAGATCATCATCAGTTTCATCATCACTTTCAAATTGAGAGTTAGAAGATGTTACATCATCATCTCCAATGGCCATGAAAGCCAATTGAGCAAATTTTTCTTCCTCTTCAATTTCACCATCGGAGTTGCATTCATTCCATGTGAACTGGAAGTTATTGAATCTGGGTTTTCTTTCACCTTTCCTCTTCTTCATTGGGCACTCACTTGCGTAGTGTCCAGGTTGGCCGCATTCAAAGCACTTACCAGTTTGCTTTTTGTTGAACTCTAGCTTTCCTTTGTTTCTCAAGTTGTTGGATTGATTCGGGAAGGAGTTGCTAGGTCCACCTTTTCTGAATCTCCTCTTGTTGAGTATTCTTTTGAAGCCTCGTGTGATGAGTGCAATATCACTAGCATCACCTTCCATGTCATCTTCACTCACGGAGGCTGTATCATCTTCATCTTGTGAAGCTTTTAGAGCAATACTCTTTCTCACATTTGTACCTTCTTCCTCCTGCACCTTGAACTTGAGTTTCAGCTCATAAGAAGTTAGAGAGTTAATAAGAGATTCAATGGGCAAGGTATTTAGATTTTTAGCTTCCTCAATAGCAATCGCTTTACTCTCCCAATCCTTCGATAAGGCATTCAGAATTTTTCTGTTTTTCTCACCTAGAGAGTATTCCTTTTCCAGCACCTCCAAATCCTTAATGAGGTCATTAAATCTTCAATACATCTCATCAATGTTTTCATGGGGTTGCATCTTGAAGGATTCATACTTTGTAACCAGAATAGACTTCTTTTGTTCTCTAACATTCTCACTACCTTCATGAAATTCTCTCAATTTATCCAAAATTTCCTTGGCTGACTTGCAGCCTTTGACTCTAGCAGATTCATTTGAATCTAAGGCACAATATAACACATTCATGGCTTTTGCATTTAAGGTGAGATGAATTCTATCCGCAGCAGTCAGTTCACTTCTCATTTTTTGTCTAGATCTGAGAGTATTTTCATCTAAAAGAGAGGTATCATATGGACTTTTACTAATAATTAACCACAATTCAATATCAATAGACTGCAAAAAGATAATAATTCTTTCTTTCCAACTCACATAATTTGACCCATTAAACATAGGTGGTCTAATGACAGAATGTCCTTCAAAAAATATGGCATTATTGGTTGTCATTTTTACTCCCAAGCCGATTGAGCTTAATCTCTAGGAGACCAAGCTCTGATACCAATTGTAAGGATCGAAGACAACCAATCGAAAAGCCAATCGATAAGCAATTAAAAGATCGCAATATAACAATAAGTAAATAAAAGGGAAAGAATTGCAAACCAATTAACTACACAGCTCCTCTTGAGCTTGTAGATTAATTCAAATAAACTTCTTCAAATTGATGAATTACAATCACTCTTGCGTACAAAGGAAGGTTCACCTCCTCCTTGCCCCGAACACCACTCGGTCAAGCCAGGACGTTTTACTATCTCTCAGGACAACCCTCACAGAGCTACACTCATGAAAGATTCACTCACAAATGAAAAGCTTACAATGAACCTCACACCACTAAGGCTACAAATCTTCTTTGATGAGTATTTTCTCACTAAAATCACTCTAGATCTTTTGTATTTTCAGTGTGCAAAAGTTGTTTTAAGTATCTGACCAACCACTATTTATATAGAATCAAGAAAGTGCCTCATTAGTGCTTCCAACGGATAGAAAGTAGCTGAAGAGTCAACTAGCCGTTGGAGTGTCGGACGTCCGATAGCCCTGTTTTATGCGTCCGACAGCAGGCAGTGAGTTTAAGAGATTTTCTTCAATTCTTTCGGACGTCCGGTGCAAGCTTTTTGTGCGTCCGACAGCAAACAAAGAGTTTTGAGAAATTATCTTGTTTCTATCGGACGTCCGGTAGAGACATATTCAGCGTCCGATAGTTTTGTCGACTTCGAAGGATCCTATCGGACGTCCGAAGTTGTGCAATGATTATCGGACGTCCGGTACTGTCTTCTTGAGCGTCTGACAGGTTCAGCATACTCTGTCTTTTTCAAATGTGCTTAATCTTTGAACCTGATTTGCTTCATAGCTGAAAGTATTTCTTGAAAAGATATTAGTATAATCCATTGTTTTGTAAATATCAAAAGATAGAGACCAAGGTCAACATCCATTTAATCTTTAATGGTGTTGATTATGAGTGGTTTGGGTTAATCAAAGGGTCCAGTTGTTAAGTGGTGATTGAGGGATGGTCTTTTGCTGTTTTTTTTGAAGTCTTGTACGAAATTTGTTTTGGAAAGTTTAAAGTTGCAGCAAACTTCAACTGAATGTTGCAGAAGAAGGCTTCTACGTAACATGCATGCAAATGGCTTTCAAAAATTGCCTTTACTCCCTTTAGCTTCCATCTATGCTACAGAGGCCCAATTACGTTCTATTTTCTTGCAATTAGGTCCTAGAGTAATTGCAATTTGAACCATTACTTGACCCCTTCTTTGCTCTTGGACCCGTGAATTTCCCAAAATGTGTTAATTAGGATTGAGTGATTGGTTAATATTTGCAATTGGGTCCTTGGTAGTTTTTCTATTTTAGAAATTTGATCAATAATTTACTTTTCTTGGAAATTATGCATTATTTGATTTCATTTAAGTTGCAATTGGGAGGGATTTGGTGATTTTGTTTATACTTTACTATTTAATTGGTGCCTTGACCCTTTTATTGTTTTGAAGCTATTTTTCCTTCATTTGATTACCATTGCAAGGAAGGTATACTCTATCCCTTATTTTCACTTTATTTGACCCTATGTGTCTATGTGATTTATGTGCTTAATTGCATGCCTTTTGAATATTTTCATTTTATTTATTTATTTATTTATCCACTTTATTTGTTTTAGTTTTGTATAGTTATTTTCAATTTCGATCATTTGAAAGGCACTTGAATGCCAAAGTTGTAATAGCTAGGTTATTATTTTATTTATTTTATTTCGTTTCCCCTCTTAGATTGTAGTAGGCTTCCCACGAATGTAATAGTTAGGGCTTTATTTGATTTATTTGCCTTATGTGTGTTTTGCATGTCTATGTGCTATGTTACCGCTTTCTTAGGGTCTTGGCTGACTACTGGGAAGGGCGGTGGAAACAAGAATATGCAGAGAAAATTGAGTTGCTATACAAGAGCGTGGAAATGGAGATGACATACAAAGGAAATTCTCAAGCTGGTCAGGCAGCGACCCCTCAAGTTAGTTGTGGCTACTGTGGCAAGTCCAATCATGCGAAAAATGATTGTTGGAAGAAATTGGGGAAGTGCTTGTATTGCGGCAGTACCGAGCACCAGATCTCAAAATGCCCTAGTGCCTCTAAAAAGAGGAAATACCCAACAGCCTGCTAGGTCTGCTTCAAAACAGTCGAGTGCCAGAAGAAGTGATTAATACGAATGACTGTAAGAGGGATCCAAGTAGTAAAATCTCTACGAGTAAGGATGAATCTGACTCCACTCGAGCGATTGGGGTTGTAGTTTTACCCTAATCTAGACGAAGTCCTTTTGTTGTTTTGTATCTTGGCAACTCGACACGTTCTGTTATGATCTTGTTGTTTCCCTTCTCCTTTTGAAATGATTTGATAAACCTATCTCAACTTGATGTAACTATTATGATCTTTTATAACATATGAAAATTTACTTCGCTTCTAATTGATTTTATGACTTATATGTATATTTAATTTATTGATCTCTATCTTTAGACTATAATAAGATCTTGAACGGCACCTGAGGATAGTTTTACAAACCCCAAGAGAGCGCCAACTTTTGTTAAGTTCACTGAATATAAGTTTTGAGTAGAAGAAGTAGCCTTTTTAGGTTATACAATATTTAAGGAACGAATTACTATGGATTCAGCTAAAATGGAAACTATTTTAAAAGGAAACGACCAGAAAACCCTACCAAAGTTTAGAGTTTCTTAGGATTAGTCAGATATTACCATTAGTTTATCAAGGATTTTTCTAAGATTGCGGGACCCATGACTGAGTTGACTAAGAAAAGTGAGAAATTTATATGGAGCCCGAAGTGTGAGGAAAGTTTTCAGGAGTTAAGGAAACGTTTGACAAGAGCACCTGTATTATCTTTACCGAATGGAAGGGATAGTTTTATGGTCTATACGGATGCTTCAAAAGAGGGCTTGGGAGGTGTATTGATACAAAATGATAAGGTGATAGCCTATGCCTCTAGAAAGTTAAAACCTCACGAGAAAAAGTATCCAACTCATGATTTTTAGTTAGCGGCTGTGATATTTGCATTGAAGAAGTGGAGATATTACCTATATGGGGTAACGTTTGAGGTTTTACCAACCACAAGAGCCTTAAGTACTTGTTCATCCCAAAAGAGTTAAACCTGAGACAACGTAGATGGGTGAAATGTTTAGAGGATTATGATCGCACGATTAATTATCACCTAGGGGGAGCTATATGTGGATGAGATTATAAGGCTACATGAGATGCCAGTAAGTATTGTATCTAACCGAGACTCTCGGTTTGCTTTTCGGTTCTGGCAAAAGATGCAGGAAATGTTAGGGAATAAATTGAATTTTAGCACTACCTACTACCTCCAAACTGATGGACAGTCAGAGAGGACAATTCAGACCTGGAGGACATGTTAAGATCATATATCTTGGATTTTGGAGAAAGTTGAAGTAAATACTTGACACTGGTAGAATTTACTTAGCTAAGGTTCTAAGTGACACTAGTACGATACACTCTTTTGCAAACCCTAGATTTACGAGTGGGGTAGACGTGAGGCCGATTAAATTACCCTATGACTAGGAATTTAGAACGCACTGGAGATCAAAGTTTAGTTGCTAATTGGGTGAATAGAAATTGTGAGATATGGGTTGGAGAGTGTAAGTTGTTGACCGATTTGATAAACCTAACTATTAAGGGGTATGATGTTATCCTAAGTGTGAATTTCGAGGACGAAATTCCTTTTAAAGAGGGAAGGATATGAGGACCCGAATTTTTGTTACTTTTAATTCTATTTTACTGGCCTATTTAATTATTTATTCAACCGTTTATTCCGAATATTTTATTTCAACCATTTTAAATCCATTTATATGGAACAATGTCTCCCTTATGTTTTTAAAACGTTTCGTTAGCAAAATTAATTTTTCTGCGGCTCGTTTAGCGAGGAATAATGAGTACACATTTTTTGAGATAATATTTGATTCGAGAGTTCAATAATCTTGGAGAATTAAGAATGATTAATGGTAGACTAAGAAAAGTTAATTGAGAAATTAGAGGTGAGTGGGTTCCAACTAAGCTTTTATCGCGCGCGAATCGGAAGTTCGCGTAAATCAAGCCGGAACGACTAAGTGGAGATTTAATAAATTTATATTAGACTAGTAAGAGTGAGTAATTATAGTGTTAAAGGATTAAAATTGGAGGATTAGTGCACTAGTGCAACAAACAAGAGAGAAAATGGTGGTACGAAACCCGCGCGCGACACTATTTGAAGTTGACTTTTGCAAAGTTTCTTGGCCAGAATTTCTTAAAGCTTCCAAGACAAGATTCATACCTGCCAAACACTCTCTCTTTCTCTCTTTGGTCAGCTGAAACCAGCAAAGGAAAAGGAAGAAGAAAACTCTTCATTTCAAGCTTCCATCTTGCTTCAAAAACTTCATCCAATCTTCTAGTTCTTGGAGATTCATTCTAGCTTGAGGAAAGACAACAACTTGTGGAAGTTCTTGGAGTTTTTGTGGTGGAAAATTTCTGGTTTCAACTAGGGTTTAAGAGGTAACCCTTCAGCTTCTTTAATCTTTCTAATTTCTTCAAGAATGGAGCTTAGTTTGCATGGGTTTGAAACCCTAAGCAAGAAATAGGCTAGAGGACTTGAGGAGTTTCATTTCTTGTTTTAATCTCTAGGCTATCGGACTTGATGAGACCTTTAGGTAGCTGCCTTGAAGAATTTTTGCTTGATTAATGTTGTTTATGTATTATATGAGAGGATTATGGTTAGAAATGAAGAGAAAGTTGTGAAAGGAGGGAGACTAGAGCTGGCCGAAAATTTCTAGTCATGTTACTCTGTTTTAATTCAAAATTTTAATGCTTGTTTAGCTATGAAATTGATGGATATATGTTGTATATTGTGTGTACAAAGTGTCGTCCAAAAATCATTTGATTTGGTTGTTCAAAACTAGAGTATTCAAAACAGAAAGAAATCTGGAAATGGTGTTCAGGTTAGCCGGACAGTACCTATTTGCGTGAACATAACTCTTTGTAAAAAGGTCAAAATCAAGTGCTGCTTGTGGAATTTGAAACTAGACATTCATAGCTTTCTAACGGTATAAAAATCACCCGCTAGTTCGAACTGAGTGGACCGTAGTGATTTAACAAATTTGACTGTCCTGTTGTGACTCTCTGTCCGAGAGGAATGGAGAAGCTGCATCTTGTGGCTCGATTTCCTCTCACTTGTGAATTGATTTTGGAAATGACCCTTTCTGATAAAATGTAGAATTTTGAACCTAGTTTCCAACGCCACCAACCACTCCCAATTTGAACTTGTATTGAGTGAGTTGTGGTCTGATTTCGAAGGTGTAACAAAGCTGGAAAACTGGAAATCTTTCCTTTCTTGTTGGCCGAATGGTCAAATCTGTTTTGGAAGGTTATATTTCAAAAATTTTGGTGTCAATCACCCATCCCTTGCCCATCAAATGTTTATGGAACCTTGGTTTAAAAAATGAATGGAATTGGGGCTGATTTCATTGTGCAAAACGTTTGAAAAGAAAGAAAAGCAAGAGGGCAAATTAGCCTTGAAACATTTTTCAAACTTTAGTCATTTTGTTAACTGACTTCCCATGTGAGTTGTGACGCCCCGAAAGAATGAGTGTGAGAACCCGGAAATTTTCTAATTTTCTAGGGTTTATTTTATTTAATCGCCCGTTTTTTTCAGTTTCTTTATTAGAAAAATTCCCCAGATAAAGTTTATGAGCAAAGATAGTTTTAAAATGATTTTTCTAGTATCGGTTAGTTTTTGAGAAATTAAGAGCGTATTTTGGACGTGGGACCCGCTAGTGCGGTAAATGCATTATATTTTTGACAACTTGTTGGAATTTTGTATTAAGTGATATTATTTTACAAGGTGTTAAGATATTTGTATTGGAGAGACAAAAAGACAAGTTTTAAACCTAAAGGTGACAAGTGTCACCATCTAATTTACTCTTGACTTTGACCATTTAACTTTACCTTTACCTTTACCAAATAAATACCAAAAATTGGCCAAAATCATCTTCATTTCTTACCTCTCTTGGCCGACTTTCTTGCTCAAAGAAAGAAAGAAAAGCTCTCAATTTTCTAGTCTCCAATCTTGCCCAATCTTTCAATTAAACCGATTAATCTTCCAATTACTCCATAAAACCTCTTAGTTTGGTGGAGTTGAGCTTGGTTGTGAAGTTGTTTGGAAAGCTAAGGTGACTAGTTGCTCTATCTCTTGTATTGCTAAGGTGAGTTGTGAAGGATCCCTCTCCTTCCTCTAATGATGTTCAATTCATGATTGGTGGTGGTATAATTTTGGGGATTTTTCTGTTTTCATATGAATATGATTATGTGGTCATGTATGATGATTGGAAATGATATTTAAGGAAGCTAGAAGGTGGAAAAAGTGGTTAATTGCAATCAATTGCTGTTTTGGAAGAAAATTGAAAAAATTAGGGTTTGATGTTCTTCATTCTGCCCGAATTTGTAGCTCATAGATAGATGCCAAATTGGCCTTGTCTTAAAACATGAAAGTTGTAGGGAATGATATTTTAGAGGTGTCTACAAAATTTCAGGTCAATCGGAGCAGCGTAGCTTGTGAAAAGACTGAATTACCCTTGCTGCCCTGTTTTTACCCGAATTTGAGAATTTCTTCTGTAATGGGTTATTTTGGTTGGGAATGCTTCCGAATTGGTTATTGAGGTCTTCTGATGAATTGTAACCTTGTTCCTTATCTTTTGGATGGCTTTGGAATTTCTGGATTTGGACTTAGGTAGCCTGATTTATGATGTTTACACCAGAATGCGATTTGTGAACCTATTTTTGCGGTTCTGGTGTAGTATCTTGCATTTTTGACCTGGTTACACTCGAAACTGGGTTGAGTGACCTTCTGTAATATTGTAACCCTATCTCTTAGCTTCGAAACAGTATATCTTCCACCTTCATCCGACAATCGTAGTGCCTTTGGTGCCATTACCGTAAAATGATGTCAAAACCTGTTTTTCTGGTTTTGAGCTTAACTTTCATTTCCGGACTTTTCCCTAGCTTGAATTGTACTAGTACTACTTGGAGCTTGCTGAATGGCTATTGGATGAACTTGTTGTTGTGTGTGTACCTTTGGGACTGGCTGAGGAAATAATGAAGCCATGATGGCTGGAAAAGTTAGCAAATTCAGGGGAAGTGCTGTCCGAACTTTGAAGGGACTTGTTTGCATTGAGTTTGCGATCTAAGACTTGGATTTGAGCAAGGCAATGTTATATGATGGATGATTTCTGAGCCATGGAGGTGAGTGACCTCAAACTATTTCTAAAGTTATTTATGAACCGTTTCCTGCATTATTTACTTTTGAACTATTTCCAAAGTTACTTTTGAATTTTGAACTGTTTCCAAAGTTACTTTTGAACTGTTTTCTTGCATTATTTACTTTTGAACTGTTTTCTTGCATATCATGTGTGCTTGTATGTGAGTGTTCCTTGTTTGCTATATTCCGTGACTTATTGGCTTGTTATGATTGATTGATAATGTGTTAAGTGCATTCAATGATTGTTAAAACGAGTTTTCTAGGCGAGTGTGTACTTTATCGCACTCGACCTAAATAAATGTGAAAGTTTCAATGATTAATGATTAAATGCTAGTTGCGCATGAATGTAAGCCGTTTGGCTGAATTGGGCCCTGCCCTTCGTTACCGATCGACTCGAGCCAGAAGCAGACTCGGTCGGGCGATATGGTGACCCTGGGTGAATTTGGTATACTCGAGTATTACCTTGTAGTCCGGCTACGTCCGGATGGGTGGAGTCCGGCCAACGTCCGGAAAGGGATGAATGAACGAACAAAGGAACGAGGGTTTTATTTATCAAAAAGGAAATTTTCAAATAATTGGAGGAATAAGGGGAAATGGCAGGAGAACGAGCGAGCGCGCGAATATTTGGCTCCATGTGGGCCCGTATCCTTTTAATGAATGTTGCTATCGCTTTCCATTGTAAATGTTTCTTGAATTATTGATACTCCATCATTGATTTATGACATCATTGATTTATGACCCTAAACTATTTCCAAAGTACTTGTGAAATGTTTCTTGCATTATTTACTCGATTGCATCTCATGCATGCTTGCATGTGAATTCATGATATGATTTTGGCTTCAATGAGTTCTTGGGGAGTCTTGTGCTGGACACCAACGTCTCCACCTCTGTTCGCTTGGAGCAAATGGCTCCGGAGCTCAAAAAGGGGCTCCCTCTTAATGTTAATGTTAAATGATCTATTTGAGCGTTAGGTGTTCAAGCGCTATGATTTCACTGGCTCACGAGAGCTCTAAACGGACATTTGATCTCTGAATCATGACATCATCGAAATGATCGAAATGCAACATTGTGAAATATATTTGTTTAATGATTTTCCTGGTTACTCGCTGAGCTTCTAGCTCACCCCAAAACTATTTTGTTCCCCTCCACAGGGCTCGTGGCGAAGGAAGTGCCTGTAGTACTTATTCACGTGATTGGATGGCATATATCTTGTACAGTTTGGATTTGGAAATCATTTTATGTATGGTTTGGGGAATTGTTTCCGCTTCGCTTATGACATGTAATTATTGGAGAATTTGATGTATATTTGAGATTTATATTGTAATGCATTTGAGGACTGTAGTGAGCGACTGAGTCCCGGCGAGAGCTGGGCAGGCGGCCCGCCGAACCCTTTGGTTCGCCTTAGGAGGAGGTGGGGCTGTCACATGAGTTGTTGCATAAAATTTGATAGAGAGGTATTCCACATATGGAAGTTTAAATGTACGAAATTTGGTGTAATTTCAATGCCATTTCGATATCCAAATGATGCCCCAAAAATTGCTTTTCAAATCTGGAAATTCACTGTTCAAGTAGTGAAAATTAACCGAATTTAGGCTGTGATATCTTGTTGCTCAAAACTCCAAAACTCCAAATTTAGTTCTTTTTGTTGTGTTTGAAACCTTGTTTGGAACTCTTATTGTGTTATGAATTTCAAAGGCTGGTTCACTTTTTGTGAATTTTTCCGAATTTTCAAAGATTGCTAAAAAACAAGACTGGTTCAAACCTGTCTTCTTGGAACTGGAAATTTGAGCTGAAAAATGAATGGTTTCCGTTTAGAATCCTGGAAAAGTATCTTCTAGGGACCTTTAGTACTCCGAACCTAGTTTCCAACGGTGTAAAGTTTTCCATTTTTAGACATGCCAAACTCAAGATTTGATTTTTCAACGATCATCGCGTAAAGCTGAAATTTTCCGATTTCATAAGAAATGAACTTTTAAGAACTTTCCATCCTCCCTTGCAGTTGTTGGACTGTTTTAGGTGTAATTTCTTGGTGGAATACATGGTTCCGTTAGAACTTTAAACTTTCATTTCAAATCTTGGTTTCTGAAAGTTAAACCTCTCTTAATGCATTTTCTTGGTTGTTCCACTTTCTTGGTTAATGACCCCTTATTTTATACTCGAGAAATGAACTTCAAACCCTAGCTTTGCCTCGATTTCTGTAATTTTAAACTCCAAAAAGGAAGCATTTTGGCTAAAGTAGTTCTTAGTGAATTGCACTAGTTTTACACTTGAATCTCGAAACCTTAACTTTGATATTTTTCTGTGAAATGAGTGGAGTTTTGGATATTTTTGACTCCATTAGTTTGGAAGAATGTGAATACTCTTTACATCCTAAAGTTTGGATGTGAGATTTAAAGTTTTGGGAAATGAAAACCATTTGCCATTTTTCTCGATTTTCGTGCCAAAATTGAAGTTGGTACTTTCTTGTGGAATTGAGATTTACTTACCGTGACATGAGTCAAAAACAACTTTTGAGTCCTCTTTGAACATTATTCCAACGTTTTAACGAGAAAAGCTCCTTTAACTTGATTCGAACTTGTGACCTTACATGTTCACTTTTAAATCCCGATTTTCGAGGGATTATAACTCATCTAATACATTGTCTTAAATCTCAAGCGAATGTACTTTCTTCTTGGATGATAAGTGGTTGTGTGTTTATGTGAGTAATAGTTGGTCCCTATTTCTTCAGGTGCTCAAGAGGGGTTGAAGGGAATCCTAGAGCGGACCACTAAAGACTTTACTTGTTCACTTATTTTTGATTTGGTGAGTATCAAGTGCATGAATAGTTGCCAATTATGTGAATTGCTTCTTATTGATTAAGTGATTTACAATTGTCGAGTCGAGTGTATACTTTATCGCACTCGCTCTCTTTTAAGCAAATTATATTTGAATTGTATGAAATGAATTTGCTAAATGAAATAAGTGAAGTACTACAATAGTGAATTATGCTATGGTTGCATATGCCGATTGGAGTGAATCTCATCAGCCTATAACGGTATTTGTCAATTGGAGTGAATCTCATCGACTCATAACGGTAATCGGGGGACGCCCAAATCTCAATTGGCTGACCTTGTGTGATACCCCGAATTTTAGGATAATGTTTTTCCCTCGTTCTTTTAAAATTTTGATTTATTTCTTTTGTTTTGTTTTAAAAACATTGTTTTTTTGGACACTTTAAATTTAAATCAAAACCCTAGTTTTACTTGTGACTAATAGGTTATTATGTAATTGAGTTTACGTATGATAATGCATATTTTATTATAGGTAATTATAGTGATTGGGTGATTAGTGGAGTAATTGAGGTGTAATTAGGTTTTTGGAATATATCACATATGTAAATTGTGGAGTAAATTGGTAGGATTGTGAATTTATTTGGACCATAGTGTGACTTTTGGTTAATCACAAGTTGCTAGACTTCCTAAAGGTTCCATGAGATTCCTAAGCTCAATTTTGATTGGCTAATCAAAAAGGTAGTTGGACTTTGACCAACTGACTTAGTATTAATCTAACTTAGCAAGACAAAAGCCAAACAAACAAGGAAACTTTCGGCCAGCTCTTGGGAGAAAAGAAGGAAGAAAAACCGAGAGAAAATAAGAGGAAGAACAAGAAAAATTCTGGTTGTGGGCAACTCATCCAACAAGCTTGGGAGTTAGAGCAAAAGAAAGCTAAGGAACTTGGTTCTTGAAGTGCAACCTTGTGAACCAACCTTTGGAAGGTAAAACAGCCTTGAACTCTTGTAAAAGCTTGTAGCAATTGAGTAGAAATGTCGATTTTGATGTTGTAAGATGCTAATAAGGGTTAATGATGGTTTATATATCACTTTTGTGGGTTTGTATAGGAAGTTGAGGTAGTAAATCAAGCCCGAAATAAGAAAATTAGCATTGGACTGCATGAATTCTAGTTTTCGGTTTTGAAGATACCCTGTTCTGCCCGATTCTGTTCGACCATGATAGAGGCCGAATTAGGCTTAGCACAAAACATAAAAGTTGTAGGGAATAATATTTTATAGCTTCGTGTAAAATTTCAACTCAATCCAAGTACTGTAGCATGTGAAAAGACAAAAATATCCCTGACGGCCATAGGTAGAGCTCTGTGGCCAGTTTCGACATTCCACCAATCTGACCACGTTTATTCACCCTGATCCGTACTGAACTAGCATTTGGAGAAAGTACAGAAGTTTTAGTGCTATGTCTTAGCTTTCCAACGCCCCTGAAAACACCTTAATCGGACTTCGGTAGCCTGAGTTATTGTCGGTTACGTATAGTGCGGTTAACTAGCCCGAATGTGAGATTCTGGTTCTGTAATTTGACATTTTGACCTGGATACACTACGAACTAGACTGAGTGGTCTTCATCAAAGTTGTAGGCCTTTGTCTTAGATTCGAAATGGTATAAATTTCACTCCAATCTGATAAGTGTATCTTCGGTTGTGTCTGTTCCGCTAAGTGACGTCAAATCCGTCTTTTGTTTCCTGACTTAAATTTTATTTCCGGACATTTTCCTGGCTTGAATTTGTACTTGTACGACTTTGAGCCTATTGAACGGCTATTGAAATGAGATGATTTTTGTGTGTGACTTTGGGACTGATTGAGGAAAAGAATGAAGCCATAAATGGCTGGAAAATAGGTAAATACAAAGGGCGTGCCGCCCAAATTTACGCTCGAGGGATAGGTAGATATACTTGCGACTTAAGTAAAGCTTGAGAGCGAATACCACTTGAATAATCTAGGATCTTTGCGTCCTCTTTTATCGAGATATATAAGTTAGAATTTGGCCGAACTTGTACCCTTGGGAAATGAAATAACGACTACTAGAAATACGTTTTCCTCGTTCTTTCGACTCCAATGGGAGTTCTAAAGTTTTAACCGCTTCCTTACTGAAACTAAACGAGCGAGCATAAATTTTCGGGATTTGATAAGTATCTTGAATACTACTTAAATGAGTTGCATTTACTTGATTTTCTTGAAGCGAAACTCCTATGTTTCGAACTCTAGAGAGTTTTACCATCGTCAATGATATTTTATCGCAGATTTGGACTCCAACCAAGGAGTTGGACCTGAATGTGATTTTTGAAAGGCACTATATTTTGGCAAGTGCTTCCAAATACCTAATTGAACTGAACACTTGTTTTCAATACTTGATCAATGTAAATAACTGACATGTGATTTGTTTGATCGGGCAACAGTGTACTTTATCGCACTTGTCCTAATATGGTATATACTTGTTTATTGTTGCCATTAACATGATATACTTGTACTTGAGTTGTAAGTGCGGAGCGGCAGTATTGTTGCCATTCCCATCTCCGTACTTTTATTTTGATTCAGTCGATTGGAGATGTTATCTCATCGACAATCTTGGGAACCCAAACCCTACTGACTAGCAAATCGAGTCGAGCAGGCAAGGGCTTGGTCAATTAGATAACGAACCATAGGTAGTTAGTAATGTCGAGTGGAGTGTTATCTCCTTGACTAATCGGTATACTCGAGTATTACCACCAGTGTTTAATTGGTGTTTGGGCCCGGTAAGGGGGTTGAATGGTGGACGGATTGGAGTTAAGCGAAGTACTACTGGATTGGTTACGTTACTTGAAAGTTGACGGAGTGTCAACTAATATTTGATCAAGCTCTGGTGAAGCAATGGGAACTTGGCTCCTGAGAGCCATCCGTATCCTTATACTTGGAAATGATTATTGCTTATTGGATTATTGTTTCTTTTGAAAAACAAAAGCACTCTACACTCGTTCATTTTGAGATTTGCTACTTGAAGTGTATTTTTCACTTTTATGAACTTGTTATGCTCGTTCTTTTGCTACGTTGATACTTGTACTTTTAAATAAGGGTCAACTTGCTATTTGGAACCTCACTGGGCTGTTAGCTCATTCCACTCCATTTGTTTTCCTTACAGGGGGTACAAGCGAGGCGTGAGACGTATACAAACTAGCGTAGTCTAGCTGTTTTGAATTTTGACTTGTACTCGCGCTATCACTCGCTTAGGATGATTTGTACTTGGATTGTATATACTCTGAAGTATTTCGGGTGTATAGAAGCTTTGTATCTTGATTTGTACATCGATGTATATTATAAGTTTGAATTACGATGTTACTTATTGTCTATGGATGTATGCGTGAGATACGAGTGAGTGAGTCCTGGCGAGAGTTGGGCAGGCAATCCGCCGAACCCTTTGGTATGCCCCAGGGGGAGGTGGGGTCGTCACACCTTGCGACTCGAGCCAGCATAGGCTTGGTCGAGAAGCTCGGTGAACCATGAGATAATCAAAAGTTTGACCTATTAAGAGATCTCGCTTGGCATACTCGTGGAGTAGTGCCTTTATAAAAGAAGAGCGGGTCCGGGACAGGGGGTGTAACGGTGAACGGGGAAGAGTAAGTGAAATTCTACGAACTTAATATCCACCCGGCTGACGGAGTGTCATCACAGGGAAGTATTTGATCGAGCCTTGGCGAAACAAGTGGAATCTAGCTCTTGAGAGCTCCTGTATCCTTATTGAATGTGTGTTATTATTATTTATGAATTACTTGAACTTTCTTGTTTTAATTCTCGTGCAAATGCCATGGTTATATGAACTATGTGTTGCATGTTTTCTTGGCCTCACTGAGCGTCAACTCACCCCATTAGCTTTGTTTTCCTTAACAGGAGTTTGGAATGGAAAGAATTTTGGAGAAACCGGTTTGATTACTTTGGATTAGTATTTTGGGTTGTATTTGATTGCCGACTTCTAGTGATTGTACTTTTGGAAAAAGTCATGTACTTTTGAGAACTTGTGTTGTAAGATTTCAAGATTTATTTAAGGAAGCGACTTTTCTTACTTCGACTGTTATTCTTTGGTTGTGTATCTTTAAGCTTGAATCGAAATTGTATCGAGTCCTGGCAAGAGTTTGGCAGGCGTTCCGTGAATACCCTTGGGTTCGCCCTTGGGAGAAGTGGGGGTGTCACAGTGCCCCTGTAGGATTTATGGATTTGATACATCGGATTTTCAAACCCTACTTGGATCGGTTTGTAGTCGTGTTTATTGATGACATTCTCGTGTACTCTAAAACCCGGGAGGAGCATGAGCAGCATTTGAAAATTATATTGCAGATTTTGAAAGAACACTAGTTACATGCTAAATTTAGCAAATGTGAGTTTTGATTGGAGAAAATCTCTTTTTTAGAGAATGTGATTTTGAAAGAGGGCATTCCAGTAGATCCGGGCAAAGTAGAAGCTGTTGCTGAATGGAAGCGGCCAGAAAACCTTACTGAGATTCGTAGCTTCTTAGATTTGGTAGGGTATTATCATCGGTTTATTAAGAATTTCTCGAAACTTACCGGTCCTTTAACTAACCTGACAAAGAAGCCTAGCAATTTTATTTGCGATACTAGATGTGAAACTAGATTTCGAGAATTGAAAAGAAAGTTGACCATGGCACTAGTTTTGGCTCTACATAATAGAAAAGACAGTTTCACTGTATATACTGATACCTCGAGGGAAGGACTGGGGTGTGTATCAATGCAAAATGGAAATGTGATTGCCTTTACCTCTAGAAAATTGAAACCTCACGAGCAAAATTATCCAACCCATGATTTGGAATTAGCAGCTGTTGTCTTTACCCTGAAAAAGTAGAGACATTATTTGTATGGGGTAACTTTTGAGATCTATACGGATCATAAGAATCTTAAGTATTTATTTTCTCAGAAAGAACTAAACATGAGGTAGCGTCAATGGAAGGGTTTTTTGGAAGATTATGATTGTACTATTAACTACCATCCTGAGAAGGCCAATGTAGTGGCGAATGCTCTAAATTGAAAGGCTCAAGTGGCTGGGTTAATGATTAAGGAATGGAATATGTTAGAAAAAGTTAGTAAGTGGAATCCTCGCCTTGAACACCAGAAGGTGATTTTCAGAAATATTACGGTGAGATCCACCGTACTAGATCGAATCAAAGAAGCTCAGAAGAAAAACTTTACAGTACAGAAGTTGATAGAAAAGGTGAAAATGGGGGAATCATCTGACTTCAATTTGAATCCCGAGGGGATTTTGAGATATCGAAACCGAATAGTTGTGCTGAAGGATGAAATATTAAAAAAAGAAAAATTTTGGAGGAAGCTCACCAGTCTAAATATATGGTCCATTCGGGTAGTAGTAAGATGTATCAAGATTTAAAAGGGTTATATTGGTGGGATAACATGAAGAAGGAAATTGCTCAGTACGTTCAAACTTGTCTCACTTGTCAACAAGTCAAAGCTGAATATAAAAAGCTTCTGACTTGTTACAATCCCTTGAGATACCTGAATGGAAGTGGGAGCACATTATGATGGACTTTGTCTCAAGTTTTCCACGGACGCAAAAAGGTCATGATGCCGTTTGGGTAATCGTTGATCGATTAACCAAATCGGCCCATTTCTTATCAGTGAACATGAAGTATTCCATGGAAAAGTTAACTCAACTGTATATGGATGAGATTGTGAGGTTTGCATGGAGTACCCGTAAGCATAGTTTCCGACAAGGATTCCCGATTCGTGTCTCAAATTTGGCAAAAGTTGCAAAAAACCTTAGGGACCAAACTGAATCTCCGTACCACATACCACCCTTAGACAGATGGACAATCCGAAAGAACCATTCAAACTCTTGAAGATATGTTAAGGACAAGCGTTATGGAATTTGGAGGTAATTGGTGCTAGCACATGACGTTGGTGGAGTTCGCTTATAATAACAGTTATCATTAATCCATTCAAATGGCACCATACGAAACTCCCTACGGAAGAAAGTGTCGATCACCAGTTTATTGGGATGAAGTAGGGGAAAGGAAGATTTTAGATCCAACGACGGTACCATGGATGGAGGATGCACATGAAAAGGTCAAGTTAGTATATCAGAGACTCCAAACAGCTCAAATCGACAAAAGAGTTGCGCAGATAATCGCAGGAAGGATTTGAAATTCGAAGTTGGAGATTTCCTATTTCTCAAGGTCATTCCGTTGCGAAGTGTCACAGTGGGTAAAGGAAAGAAACTTTAACCAAGATTTGTGGGGCCCTTCAAAATTCTTCAATGAATCGAAAAAGTGGCATACCGATTCGAACTGCCACCGAGTTTATCCAGGATTCATGATGTTTTTCGTGTCTCAATGCGAAAGAAGTACCATCCTGATCCAACTCACATCTTACAGTCAGAAGAAATTGAAATAGATGTGTGAGGACCCGAAAATTTTCCGAATTTCTAGGCTTTATTTTATTTAATTGCACACTTTTATACCTTTTCTTTATTAGAAAATTCCCCAGATAATTTTTATGAGCAAAATATAGTTTTTAAATCATTTTTCTAGTATAAGTTAGTTCATGTGAAATTAAGAGTGTATATCGAATGTGGGACCCGCTAGTGCGAAATGTTCAGAAAAATTCGGCCAATTAGGTTAAGTTTTGGATACCGGATTTATTTTACCAAGTGCTAAGAGATAATTAAAGGTTGTTATATGGATGAGAGTGGAGAGACAAAAGGATAGCCAAGCATTAATGAGAGTGACAAGTGTCACTTTGTGATTTGGTTGGACTTTGACCTTTGGACCAATTTTACCAATAAATCAAAATTGACCAAAAACATCTTCATTCTTCTAGCATCTTGGCCGAATTCTTGAGGAGGAAAAACAAGAAGGAAGCCTTCAACTCCAACTCCATTTCTTGCTCAATCTTGTGAATCAACCGTTAAAATTTCAAATTCCTCCACAAAAGTCACTTGTTTAGGAAGATTGAAGGTAGTGGTGGAGTGATTGGAGAAGGGAAAGGACTAAGCCATCACCTTTCTTGAGATTTCAAGGTATCATGTCTAGCAATCCTTTCTTTGTCCATAATAATGTTTAATTAGTGACTTGTGTTAGTCATAGAGTTGGATTTGTGCAAGGTTTTGTGACTTTTGGTGAAGTTTTATAATTATTGGGGATTTTTCTGTTTTCATATGGATATGATTATGTGGTCATGTATGATGATTGGAAATGATATTTAAGGAAGCTAGAAGGTGGAAAAAGTGGTTAATTGCAAGCAATTTCTGTTTTGGAAAGAAAATTGGAAACCTAGGGTTTCATGGGTTTCATGTTCTTACATTCTGCCTGGCACTGTAGCTCATAGCTAGGGGCCGAATTGGCCTTGGGTTAAAACATGAAAGTTGTAGGGAATGATGATTTATAGATGTCTACAAAATTTCAGGTCAATCGGAACAATGTAGCTTATTAAAAGACTGAAATACCCCTGCTGCCCTGTTTCTACCCGAACTTGGTAATTAGTTTTGATAATTGGATAATTCGATTGGGAATGATTCTGATTTGGTTGTTGAGGTCTTCTGATGAATTGTAAACTTGTATCTTAGATTTCAGATGGCTTTGGAATCACTTGATTTGGACTTAGGTAGCCTGACTTATGATGTTTGAACCAGAATGTGGTTTGTGAACCTGTTTGTGCGGTTCTGGTTTAGTATCTTGTATTTTTGACCTGGTTACACTCGGAACTGGATAGAGTAGCCTTCTTCAACATTGTAACCCTATCTCTTAGTTTCGAAACGGTGTATCTTGTACCTCTATCCGATAATCGTAGTGCCAATGGTGCCAAAACCGCAAAATGATGTCAAAAACTGTTTTTTTGGGTTAAAGCCTAATTCCATTTCCGGATTTTTTCTGGTTTACTCTAGTGCTTATACATTCTTATGGAGCCCTATTTTGGTAGTATGTGGAATTGGTTTATGACTTGTAATCGAGTCTTATTGTGCTTATTTGAATATTTTAGGGCTTGACTTTCATTTCCGGACTTTTCCCTAGCTTGAATTGTACTTGTACTACTTGGAGCTTACTGAACGGCTATTGAATGAACTTATTTTGTGTGTGATTATTGGGACTGGATGAGAAAAATAATGAAGCCATAAATGGCTGGAAATAGGAAAATACAAAGGGCGTGCTGCCCAAATTTTCGCTCGAAGGCTAAGTTTCTATTTAAACTTGTCTATTTTTCGTTTGACAAATACTATGACCGTTTTCCATCTTAAAACATGATACCTTTTCCATTTGAACCTTCAAATGTTTATTTACTACTTCATACCAAAATATAGAGGTATGACCTAAGGTTTTCTCAGTCAAGACATGTAGACTATAATACCTACTTGAATGTATATCGATTTTGAACCACATACACGATTCCGAAAAATAATATTTCTGAGCCTATCTAGTTGGAATTCAAGTGTTTTCCATTGGAACTGTTATAACCCTTTGAGTTTAGTTTATGACACCCTAGTTATTTCCGTCCACAGATCCAAATGGTTGTTTTCACTTTAAAGTCACTTTCATCCGTTTTACTCGTAACTAGTCGATTTCCTTGATTCCACTTACCAGTTTTGCTAGATGAATTGTAATATTCTTTCTCGTTGAATCATAGGTTTTCTCGGTGACCGAGGGTAAGATCCGATAGGACATTTTGGACGTTATTTTGCATAATTCGGTGAGTGTTCCTTGTTTGTTGTATTTTCTTGACTTCATGACTTGTATTATTGTTTGATAACGTGTTAAGTGCTTTCAATGATTTCCAAAACGAGTTTTTTTAGGCGAGTGCGTACTTTATCGCATTCGACCTAAATAATTGTGAAATTTTCAAAGATTGAATGATTGGAACGTACTTGTGCATGAATGTAAGCCTTTTGGCTGAATTGGGCCCTGCCCCTTGTTACCGATCGACTCGAGCCAGAAGCGGACTCGGTCGGGCGATATGGTGACCTGGGTGAACGTTTGGTATACTCGAGTATTACCTTGTAGGTTGGTGGAGCCTGGCTAATGTCCAGGAAAGGGTGAATGAAATGAACGAATGAACGAACGAACGAGGGTTTTATGTATAAACGAAAAATGCATTTTCAAATGAATGAAGGAAAGGGGAATGATAGGAGAACGAACGAACGAACGAATGAACGAACGAATGTATCCTTTTCATGTATGGTTTATTGTAAATGTTGTAACTGTTTCTTGACTTATTGTTTGATTTATGGCTTGATCCTATGTTCGGAACCTCACTGAGCTTTTAGCTCATCCCTTTAGTTTTGTTTTCCTTAACAGGGGAAGGCGAGCAAGGGCGAGAGCTCTGTACCGACTGGCTGGGTCTAGTTTTGGTTTTGTTTTGGTTCTCGCCCTAGTGCTTGGCACGGGCTGGTTGTATGGTGACTTGAGAACTTTTGTATTCTCGACGGTTATACTTCTTTCTGAGATTGCAATGTATATAAGTTTTGTTTTAAGTTTTGGATCCTCGTTTTGCTCTTTCTTGTGGTTCTATTTCTGATTTGTGTGAGTGAACGACTGAGTCCCGGCGAGAGCTGGGCAGGCAGCCCGCCGAACCCTTTGGTTCACCTTAGGGGAAGGTGGGGCTGTCACAGTTGGTATCAGAGCCTGCTTCGCGTGGTCTCTGCGCGGAGTGAGCCTGGACTAAGTGGTGAATGAGTATAAAGGACTAAGTGCTCATTTGAGCATAAGCTATGAATTGTGAATGTTATAGGTCTTAAATCTCTCTCATGGTATCGGAGGACCATAGATAGGTATGTCGGGTAGGAATTTCGATTGTAGATAGTTTACTCTTGGGACTGGCCAGCTCGAGATGTGAATTGTCTTATTTCGGATTCTTGTGCCCGAGTACTCCAAAGTTGAGGTGGCGTTAAGTACTTGGAAATTGCATTTTGGGAACATGAACAGGCTTTGTCTGGCTAGAATGAGCACGAGAAGTCAATGGACATCTAGTTGGATAGAAAGTGACGTGAGAGACCGGACGGGGTTAACAGGGTGTGGGGCAACGTATCCCTTTTCTTGTGATGCACCCATATATGGCTACTACATGACGTTAGCATGTGAATTTGTATATATTATCTGTCTGTCAAACTGGATATGTATTTGTGATATGTATTTGTATATTTGATTCTGTGCCTCCTTGATCTGGCGTGTTATGTGCGTATATGTTTACTTGTGTATTTGGTATGTTGGAATTGGTGCTTAGTTAATTTACTGTGTTTATTCACTAAAATACCTTTTGGGGAAAAGAAAAGAAAAGAGAGAGAGAAAAATATATCTATGGACGGGAGAGGTAGTCGTGGACGTGGTCGAGGCCGGGGAACTGAGCGGACCCCGGAATCAAGAGGAGAAAGGGAAACGTCAGCCGAGCAAGGGCAGGGATCAAGAGCTGCGACTGGAGACCAAATGGCAACGGCAATGCAACAGATGACGGATATCTTGGCAAGACTGGTGGATCAACAAGGCCAAATACCCGTAAACCAAAATCGAAACCCTGAGATGGGCGAGGATAAGGCTCTTGAAAGGTTCCAAAAATTTGCTCCGCCAAAATTCCTTGGAGGGCCCGATCCGGACGTGGCTGAACAATGGATAGAAACCATGGTTAATATCTTCACAGCCCTAAACTACACTGAGCAAAGGCAAGTGAATTTTGCAGTATTTCAATTTGAGGGACCAGCCCGATCATGGTGGAACGTAATTAGAGCAAAGTGGGAAAGAGAACAGACCATCTGGACATGGGCGAACTTCATAAGAGAATTTAACGAGAAGTACCTCCCATCTTTAGTCCAAGAAAGGAGGGAGGAGGAGTTTATTGGGTTACGCCAGGGAACGTTAAGTGTGGCCGAATATGAAACAAAATTTACAAGATTATCCAAGTTTGCTTCTGAACTGGTAGCCACTGAACGGCGAAGAGTAAGACGGTTTATACAGGGACTGAATTTGGACATCCAAGAGGCGTTAGCCGCGGCGCAAGTGAATACTTTTACGGAGGCCCTTGAGAAGGCTCAACGAATCGAGAATGCAAAGGCACAAGTAAAAGCCTCCCAAACTCGGAAGAGAGGTGCAGTTGGTAGTGTGATTGAAGAACCTCCTAGTGAATCAATAGCACCTTCTAAAATGCAGAGAGTGAACTTTTTGTCCTACCCGCCATGGACAATAGGGGCGGGAAATGAAAGGTCTACCAAAAGAAGCCAAACCGGATATGGGGAGACTTCTCCAGAAAGCCAAAAGATGGCTTCCTACTTGACTTGTGGCTATTGCGGAAAGGCCAATCATACCGAGAACGATTGTTGGCGGAAAGGGCGGAAGTGCTTGATTTGTGGGAGTGGTGAGCACCAAGTTAGCAACTGTCCGAGGAGACAGTCACGCGGAGGTAGTATTCCGCAACTGGAAGGAGCTAAAGCAAAACAAGCAAATGAAAGAGGGAACCGAACTAGTGGGCCAGCAAAAGTGTATGCGTTAGGCAACCAAACAGTTCCGGACTCGTCTGAGGCAAATGAAGGTAAAATTTCGAGGGCGAAATTTTTTTAAGGGGGAGAGGGTGTGAGGACCCGAAAATTTTCCGAATTTCTAGGCTTTATTTTATTTAATTGCACACTTTTATACCTTTTCTTTATTAGAAAATTCCCCAGATAATTTTTATGAGCAAAATATAGTTTTTAAATCATTTTTCTAGTATAAGTTAGTTCATGTGAAATTAAGAGTGTATATCGAATGTGGGACCCGCTAGTGCGAAATGTTCGGAAAATTCGGCCAATTAAGTTAAGTTTTGGATACCGGATTTATTTTATCAAGTGCTAAGAGATAATTAAAGGTTGTTATATGGATGAGAGTGGAGAGACAAAAGGATAGCCAAGCATTAATGAGAGTGACAAGTGTCACTTTGTGATTTGGTTGGACTTTGACCTTTGGACCAATTTTACCAATAAATCAAAATTGACCAAAAACATCTTCATTCTTCTAGCATCTTGGCCGAATTCTTGAGGAGGAAAAACAAGAAGAAAGCCTTCAACTCCAACTCCATTTCTTGCTCAATCTTGTGAATCAACCGTTAAAATTTCAAATTCCTCCACAAAAGTCACTTGTTTAGGAAGATTGAAGGTAGTGGTGGAGTGATTGGAGAAGGGAAAGGACTAAGCCATCACCTTTCTTGAGATTTCAAGGTATCATGTCTAGCAATCCTTTCTTTGTCCATAATAATGTTTAATTAGTGACTTGTGTTAGTCATAGAGTTGGATTTGTGCAAGGTTTTGTGACTTTTGGTGAAGTTTTATAATTATTGGGGATTTTTCTGTTTTCATATGGATATGATTATGTGGTCATGTATGATGATTGGAAATGATATTTAAGGAAGCTAGAAGGTGGAAAAAGTGGTTAATTGCAAGCAATTTCTGTTTTGGAAAGAAAATTGGAAACCTAGGGTTTCATGGGTTTCATGTTCTTACATTCTGCCTGGCACTGTAGCTCATAGCTAGGGGCCGAATTGGCCTTGGGTTAAAACATGAAAGTTGTAGGGAATGATGATTTATAGATGTCTACAAAATTTCAGGTCAATCGGAACAATGTAGCTTATTAAAAGACTGAAATACCCCTGCTGCCCTGTTTCTACCCGAACTTGGTAATTAGTTTTGATAATTGGATAATTCGATTGGGAATGATTCTGATTTGGTTGTTGAGGTCTTCTGATGAATTGTAAACTTGTATCTTAGATTTCAGATGGCTTTGGAATCACTTGATTTGGACTTAGGTAGCCTGACTTATGATGTTTGAACCAGAATGTGGTTTGTGAACCTGTTTGTGCGGTTCTGGTTTAGTATCTTGTATTTTTGACCTGGTTACACTCGGAACTGGATAGAGTAGCCTTCTTCAACATTGTAACCCTATCTCTTAGTTTCGAAACGGTGTATCTTGTACCTCTATCCGATAATCGTAGTGCCAATGGTGCCAAAACCGCAAAATGATGTCAAAAACTGTTTTTTTGGGTTAAAGCCTAATTCCATTTCCGGATTTTTTCTGGTTTACTCTAGTGCTTATACATTCTTATGGAGCCCTATTTTGGTAGTATGTGGAATTGGTTTATGACTTGTAATCGAGTCTTATTGTGCTTATTTGAATATTTTAAGGCTTGACTTTTATTTCCGGACTTTTCCCTAGCTTGTATTGTACTTGTACTACTTGGAGATTACTGAACGGCTATTGAATGAACTTATTTTGTGAGTGATTATTGGGACTGGATGAGAAAAATAATGAAGCCATAAATGGCTGGAAATAGGAAAATACAAAGGGCGTGCTGCCCAAATTTTCGCTCGAGCCAGAAGCGGACTCGGTCGGGCGATATGGTGACCTGGGTGAACGTTTGGTATACTCGAGTATTACCTTGTAGGTTGGTGGAGGTTGGTGGAGCCTGGCTAATGTCCAGGAAAGGGTGAATGAAATGAACGAATGAACGAACGAACGAGGGTTTTATGTATAAACGAAAAATGCATTTTCAAATGAATGAAGGAAAGGGGAATGTCAGGAGAACAAACGAACGAACGAATGAACGAACGAATGTATCCTTTTCATGTATGGTTTATTGTAAATGTTGTAACTGTTTCTTGACTTATTGTTTGATTTATGGCTTGATCCTATGTTCGGAACCTCACTGAGTTTTTAGCTCATCCCTTTAGTTTTGTTTTCCTTAACAGGGGAAGGCGAGCAAGGGCGAGAGCTCTGTACCGACTGGCTGGGTCTAGTTTTGGTTTTGTTTTGGTTCTCGCCCTAGTGCTTGGCACGGGTTGGTTGTATGGTGACTTAAGAACTTTTGTATTCTCGACGGTTGTACTTCTTTCTGAGATAGCAATGTATATAAGTTTTGTTTTAAGTTTTGGATCCTCATTTTGCTCTTTCTTGTGGTTCTATTTCGGATTTGTGTGAGTGAACGACTGAGTCCCGGCGAGAGCTGGGCAGGCGGCCCGCCGAACCCTTTGGTTCACCTTAGGGGAAGGTGGGGCTGTCACAAGATGAGTATCTAACTTATGAGGAGAAACCTGTGCAACTGTTTGATCGAAAAGTTAATAAATTAAGAAATAAGCAAATTCCCATAGTGAAGATCCTGTGAAGAAACCACGGTATAGAAGAGGTAACCTGGGAAATGGAGGAGGAAATGCAAAAGAAATACCCTGAGATGTTTGTTAATCAAGGTGAGAATTTCGAGAACAAAATTCTTTTAAGGGGGAGAGAGTGTGAGAACCTGAAATTTATTTTTTATTTTATTTTAATTCTCTGAGTACATTTTCTCTACTTTACTTTATTGCCTTAATTTCCTAGATATTTTTATAAGAGAGTCAAAATTTTTAATCATTTTTCTTCTACAAGTTAGTGCATTATAGAAGTAGGACCCACTAGTAAGTGGTGTGCTATAAATTTTTGAAGATTAGAAGGAATTTTGTGCAAAGAGATATTATTTTATAAGGTGTTAAAGGATAATTAGAGGTTGGCTAGGTATTTTAGTATTTGGAAGACTATTAGATGAGGATTAACCTTTGGAAGCCATGTGTCAACAAAGCCATGGAGCTTTGACTTGGACCAAGACCATTCTTAGTCTTTAAAAATAAATTGACCAAAAAAACCCTTCATCTTTTTTCTTCTTTGGCCGACCTTCTTGAGTCAGAAAAGAGAGAAAGAAACTTCATCTTCAACCTTGAATCTTGCTTGAATCCTTGAGTTTTCATCTTTAACTTGCAATCCAAACCATAAAAAGTGACATCTATGGAGAAAAAAAGGACTTTGGTGGAAAGATTTGAGAGAAAAAAGCTCTTGGGTTGCATTTCTTCATAGAGTTTCAAGGTAACCATGTCTAGAAACCATCTCTTTTCTTTTAACGTGCATTTGAGTAGATTTAAGATTTGATTTTGGTAGATTTCTTGGAAATTTTCATTGTTTGTGTGGTGGTTGGAAAATTCCAGTTTTGAATGAGAAATTTCAGCTTTGATATGTTATTTTGAGCTTGGGTATGATCTAGTAGTTTTGCCATGTGAATTTTCTAGCTTTTGTATGTTATTTTGGCTTCATTATAGAAATTTTTAACTTGTAGAGGTGAAATTCAGCTTAGGGTTAACATTTTTCCAGCTTTGATATGGTTACTTTTGAGCTAGATAATTGTCAATTTGGGGTAGTTTTGTGGCATCAAACAAGTATCCTTTATAACCTATGACTTGTGGCTGTGATTGAGGTTGGATTGCTATGAAAATAAGTGTCCTTTGTGGTCTTAAATAAGTGTTTGTTTGGACTTAGGTTACTTATGATTGCTTGAGTCTACCTTGGTAGTGACGTATAAGCTGAATTTTTGTCAAAAACCATGTGTCAAACAAGAGGAAAAGTAATGGTTTCTTCTAGCATGCTCTCTAGTTTCGTTTGTCCAACTTTAAACTCAAGGTTGGTTGTTTTTCTTCCAAAAGTTGTGTGTATATCTTACGTATATTTGGCTAAGGTTCATGAGTTGTAAATACCTAATTTCCCTCTTTTTGTCTCTCACATCTTTTGAGTCTAATTGTTTTTCTTTTCACACTAATAACTTACTTGAATCATAGCCCTAGAATGCACTTGGATAGTCTTCGATTGGCACTTTCAAATTTGTCTTTGAACTTTATGTTTTAAGAGGCTAAACTTGGATAGACGTTTGGCTCATAGTTGAGTTTAAAGTGTGCACTTGATTAACCTAAGTTTTGAATGGTCAGACCATGACATCTTGTCTTGGTTACTTTTAGGGTTTGACGGTGGAAATGAGCACCACCCGTGTGACGGCCCCACCTTCCCCTAAGGTGAACCAAAGGGTTCGGCGGACCGCCTGCCCAACTCTCGCCAGGACTACGGAATCAAATCTCGTAAACCCTAGAGCACGCACGATAGAAACCCAAGAAACAATCCATCGGAGACTATTACATTGGAGACATGATTCCTAACCTTTAGGTACAATGATGCTTTAATTAAGTACTGCAACGAAAGAAAAACGGAAACGAAAACGAAACGAAAATGAACAGTAACCGCCAAAATTTTCTTTCTTTCCTCGCTCAAAAGCCGCGCCCGTCCGATCTTCCCAACAGTGACATAAACATTCACCAGAGCTATAAAACATAGCATCTCAAACAAATACAATTAAGAAACAAGGTTAAATACTTGCTTACATATATTTACATTAGAGTCTTGAACAAATTAACTAAAGTACAAGCCAAAGTATTCCTACTATTCAAAATACAATTAGGGTTTTGGTTGCGAAAGAGCTTAACAAAATTTCATATACAATAGCTCGACCCTTTTCTTCCAAACCCATGAGTTCATAGTTTGTTCCCTGTAAGGAAAACAAAGATAACGGGAAGGGGGTGAGCTTACGCTCAATGAGGTACCCAAAATAATAACAGGTAAGAACCAAGGAACTTCATGCTCAATTAATCACATAGGTGTACCAAATAAGGAGAGGAGCCAAACATCTTAGATAGAAAGGATACAGGTGGCTCTCAGGAGCCAAATCCCCGTTGCAGTACTTGATCCGACTACGTTGACCCTCCGTCAACTTTCAAATAAGGAAACCAGTCTAGTAGAACACCACTTTAACGCCAAATCCCGTTCACCAATCATACCCCCTTACCGGGCCCGAACGCCAAACAAGAATGAAAGTGGTAATACTCGAGTATACCGGAATCAAGAGTCTCAATACTCAAAGATTCCCTAGAAACAGGCACTCATGGATTGTCAAATACCTCAACCAAGCCCTTGCTGGCTCGATTTAATTAACTCCCCATGAGGTTGAGCTCAGGTTTAACAAGAAGGTCGTTGGACACACTTCCAAACGCCCTTATAACAAGTGCAAGTAACAGGTTCAAGTTCATAACAAGTACAAGTAATAGATTTCAGTTTATACAACACAGGCAAGAGAACGAGTGTGATAAAGTACACTCTCGTCTCATTCAAAATAACAGAGTTCATAGTATCCATGTCACACATTTCAAGTATAGATGGACCAATTAAGCAACAAGGCAGGGGAGTGGGACACTCACCTGATCAAACAAGGATAATTTCAAAAGTTTCCTTCCCAAGTATGGCTTTACTCGCCGGCACCTCCTAGAACAATCAAGGCAAACACTTAAGACTGGACTCCAAGACCTAATAAGTGGAATTTGCAAGTAAAACTCGATTACAAGTCAGGTGCCTATCCAAATGAACCATTAATGTAAAGCGAAGAGGTGACTTTGGAGTGAAAAGATAACGATTAGTCCTAAAGGCATGAACAACCTCAAAACCCTACCTACAATGATTGACCAACTCCAAATTTGAAGTAGAAAATGAAAGTAAGATCAATACTAGGAAAACAGGATTTTCCAGTTTCGCACAACCCTATATGAAAAATCATATCTCAAGTTTTGTAAGTCCAAAATTAGTAAAAGTTATACCGTTGGAAAATACATTCAAAGGGATATAACTTTCCAGAGAACACTCTCATAAGATTCAGAACGTAATTTGAAGTCAAATTCAAGCCTCAAGTTGCTGCTTTATCCAGTGAAAGACAGAACAGGTACAATATTTCAGTCAACTTTGAAAAATCACCATAAATGGTACAGACATAAAAAGGATCTGAAATTTACATGATTTATAGCCTTATGAATCTAGTTTAAAACACAATAAACGGAACTCAATTCCGACATTCCTATATCAAGATATAGCAAATTTCCCGAGACTGTGCAGAAGCTCCGCGAAAATTTTTACAGCATTTCCCTTGTCTTTCTTTACTTTCCAACCAAACCTCAACACCCACAAATCACAAGCTATCAAACACCTTTAATTAGAGCCACAATAAGGCTCGAATACGAGTCATAAACTGAATCCACATATCACTAGAGTAAAATCTTATGGAACGTATAAGTGCAAAATCAAACTAGGACATATGCGGAAACGAAGTTTGGGTTGGGAAACAAAAGGCAGATTTGCTGTTGCTTAGCGGAATTAACACAACTGAAGCTATCATTGTCGGATTGAGGTGTAATTTACACTGTTTCGAAGCTAAGAGAAAGGGCTACAATGTTGAAGAAGGCCACTCAGTCCAGTTTTCAATGTATCTAGGTCATATTTACCAAAACAACCCCCAGATTTTCCAGTTTGAAGTTTACTATGAAATGCAACCAGCAGTCTTGATTCATTCACTCATATCTCAGCACCTACGACTCCAATTCAAGTGATTCCAAAGCCATCTGAATGCTAAGCTACCAAGATATAAATGTTAAGAAGACATCAACAACTAAATCAGTAGTATTCCCAGTCAACCTAACCAATTACCAAAGCTGATTATCAGTTTCGGACAGAAACAGGGCAGCAGGGGTATTTCAGTCTTTTCATAGGCTACGTTGCTCCGATTGGGATGAAATTTTGTAGGAGACTATAAAACATCATTATATACAACTTTCATGTTTTAACCTTAAGCTAATTCGGCCTCTAACCCACTCAAATAAATTCGGACAGAACAGGCCTGTTTGAAACCCTAACCTGGAAATTTTGCCCCAAACCAGAATTTTTGCACAATCAACCATATCCAACATATATCAACTCCATTTTACACAATAACTAACCAACAATCCATGACTAACCAACACTAAACATATGAAATCAGAAAAATCAAGCATAAAATAACAATCCATCAATCTTCACCACAAGTCATGAAATCATCCAAAAAATCACTTATTCAACTACCACAAGGCACCAATTTAGCATTATCATGAACAAGAAAGAATTTCTTGCTACTCACCTTACCAACCCAAGAAAGGAAGCAACTTAGCACCTTAATCTTCCAAACCACTTGATGACCAACCTTGCAACCACTAGACTAGGGGTTTTTATGGAGAGAATCCAAGTTTAATCGGTTAGATTTGAGGATTAAGCAAGATTGGAAGCCAAAGAGTTGAGAGTTTTCTTTTCTTTTCTTGTGGAGAGAGTCGGCCAAGAGAGGGAGAGAAATGATAAATTTTTGGTGAATTTTGGGATTATTTGGTAAAGTTGGCCAATTAGTCAAAGTCCAAGATGAAATAGGGAGGTGACACTTGTAACCTTAATTAATGCATGGCTATTCTTTTGTCCCTCTCACACCAATTCATCTATTAACCTCTAGTTATCTCTTAACACCTGCTAAATTAATTCCGGTATACGAAACTTAACCTAACTGGCCGAATTTTACCGAACTTTTCGCACTAGCGGGTCCCACGCCCGGTATACACTTCTAAAATCTCATGAACTAACTTATACTAGAAAAATTATTTAAAACCCTATTTACTCATAAAACGAGTTAGAAAATTTCCTAATAAAAAATTACAGAAAAACGTGCGATTGAATAAAATAAAACCCTAGAAAATACGAAAATTTACGGGTTCTCACAACCCGGGGTCGAACGTTTAGCGTTGTTATACTTTAAAAAGGTGAGTGTACCACTTGCATGACTTGTTGTTTAAGTGAACTACTTGTGACTGGAAATGTATGATTTGTATGATTGTGACTTGGTTTAATCTGGACTGGACGGATGTGTACTTTATCACACTCGATTCCACTTGGCTGTTTGACTGGTCTACTGTTCATTTGAAATCTATTATTTGTGCATGACTTTGATGTCGTTTGAATCCCAATATTCGACGACCTTACTATGAATTTGAGCTCAAACCTCATTGGTAGTTAATCGAATCGAATCGGTAAGGGCTGGTCGCGGTAGATTGACGAGTCATGAGGGAAACTGTCACTGGTTTACTGAATACTGGATTCTTCTGATATTTGGTATACTCGAGTATTACCACTACTATTTCTATTTGGTGTTCGAGCCTGGTAAGGGGTATGATTGGTGGATGAAAATTGGTGTAAAGTGCAGATCTATGGTCAATGTTTTTGCTTCTCTAAACATTGACGGAGTGTCAACGGGTTTGGATCAAGCTAATGCGACTGGGAATTTGGCTCTTGGGAGCCATCTGTATCCTTTTACTTGAAGCACTTTGTGTTAGTTGTGGTATTTACTTTTCTCCCTAATTGATGCTTATATGTGATAGATTAAAGTTTGAACTATGTGATTTTTCGACTGCGAGACCTTGTGGTACCTCATTGGGCGGAAGCTCACTCTGTCACCTTTGTTTTCCTTACAGAGGGTGAAGTCGTGGGAATGTGATTTTTGGGGAAGAGTTGCAAATCCCAGCACAACTAGGTCGAAAATGCAGAAAACCAAACCAGAACCGTAATTGCAGGTTTACAAATCACACTATGCTGTAATTCGTCTAACTCAGTCTATACAGGTCCAAATGCATTGATTCCAAAGGCATACAGTAGCTAAGACATCAAGCTACATTTCATCAGAAGACACCAACATCCAAATCCAAAGCCATTCCAGTCAAAACAGACGATTACAAACGCAGTTCGCACATTCTGATCACCCAGAACAGCAACAGTAAAATCGACATATCTCACTCTACACTACTCCAAACGACCTGAAATTTTACAGGCATCTCAAACACATCAATACCTACAACTTTCATGTTTTAAGCAAAGGCCAATTCTCCCTCTAACCATATGATCCAAAACCGGACAGAAAAGGGGGTCATGAAACCCTAACTTTCTCAAATTCCTTCCAAACCCAAAATTGGTTACAATTTCCTATCATACACACCTACTAGAGTCATAACCCCTCATTACCAACCATCATGAATAACCACAACATCATAATCACATTAAACCAGAAAATTCCTCAATAAAATAAAAACTCCACCAATTCATCCCAAACCAAGAAATAAACCACAATTTTCAACACTATAGCCACCATTAGGCACAAATTAAGCATCATGAGGTGTAAGAGGAAGTGTAATCACCACTTACCTAGTAAACAAGAGAGAGGAAGTTGTAGACCACCTTAGCTTCTCCAAAAACTTCACCAAAACACTCACTAGCACCAAATGGAAGAATTTTATGGAGTAGAAACAAGTTTAGGCAAGTGGTTTGGATGATTTGAGCTAGTTGGGAGCTTGAAAATTGAAGAAGTTTTCTTCCTTCTTGAGCTTAAGAGGGCCGGCCACCAAGGAGTGAAAAATGGTGATTTTTGTGGTAATTTTTAAGATATTTAACCAATTGGTCAAAAGGTCAAAACAAAAGAATAAAAATCATAAATCACCACCAATCTCCTAGTGACACATGTCACCCTTTTAAATGCAATCCTATCCTTCTTTTACCCTCTCACATCAATCACTTCACCTCCTCTACTAATCTCTTCACACCCGATAAATTTTACACAGTATCCGGAACTTAACCTTTTTGGCCAAATTTTTCCGAACTTTTCGCACTAGTGGGGCCCACATTCATAATCTATCCGTAATTTTTCAAAAACTACCCAATGCTAGAAAAATCATCTAAAAAACTATAATTACTCATAAAATCCACCAAGAAAATTTTCCTAAGCCAGAAAATGCAGAAAACATGCAATTAAAGGGGAAAAACCCTAGGAAAAACATTAGGGGAAATACGGGTTCTCACAATCACTCCATGTGTGGAGTCCAAATCTGCGATAAAACATTGTTTAAGAGCTTTTGAAAGTAACTAAGGTTCGAAACTTAAACGTTTCATTTAACGAGAATCACATAATTGAAACTTATTTGGAGAATATTTGTAAACTCATGCTCGCTCTTAAAACAGTGAAACTTTAAAGTGATTAACCTTTGAAATCTCCGTTTGAGTCGAAGTGACGAGAAAAATATATTTCTATTAGTCGTTACTTTCATTTTCCAAGGGTACAAGTTTCGGCCGAATTCTAACTTATATACCTCTATGAAAGAAAACTTAAATATCCTAGACGATTCAAGGGATATTCGTTCCCGAATTCGTACTCAAGTTGCGAGTACCTCTACCTAACCCTCGAGTGTAAATTTGGGCAGCGCGCCCTTTGTGTTTACCTATTTTCCAGCCATTTATGGCTTCAATATTTTTCTCAATTCAGCCCCAAAACATATACAAATAATCTCATCACAATAGCCGTTCAATAGGCTCAAAATCATCCAAGTACAACACAAGTATAATAATCCAATCGGAAATCAAGTTTTGAAGGCAAAAGACTAAATGGCAGAATTGACGTCCCATAGCATTTTGGTCACAACTGATGCTACACTTATTGGATTGGGGTGAATTTTATACCGATTCGAAGCTAAGACAAAGGGTCACAACTTTCATGAAGACAACTTAACCCAGTTTCCAATTGATCTAGGTCTAATTTGCAAATTACAGAACCAAAATGTCTTTGTCAGTATAGTTGTTAGTACTGAATTCAAATGGCAATAACTCAGGCTACACAATTCCGTTTGAGGTGTTTTCAGATACGTTGGAAAGCTGAAACCTAGAGTTAAAACTTTCATGTTTTGGTCAAATGCTGATTTGATACGGATCAAAGTGAAAAATGAAGCCAAACATGTGAAATCTCAAAACTGTCCGCAAAATGAGGCTTTTGGCAGTCAGGGGTATTTCGGTCATTTCACATGATACAGTGCTCAGATTGAGCTGAAATTTTACAGGCAGCTATAAAATACCATTTCCTACAACTTTCATGTTTTAACCTAAGCTTGATTCTGTGACAGTCCTACTTCACCCTAAGGCGAACCAAAGGGTACGGCGGACCGCCTGCCCAACTCTCGCCAGGACTACTAAGACGGTTACACAACTCAAAATGTGCCGGAATACAGTAGCGCGCTTAACCAAAACAAAAATCACGAAACAGAAAAATGAAAATTGAATGGAAAGTGAATAGTGCCTGCCACGTCACAATCTGACCGGAACCCAATCGAATACAAGTAACTTCATATAATCCTTGAAATGGACATATATAAACCAAATATAACACATGAACATGAGTACACGCTTTTATAAACCACATTCATTTTTTTTACAAATCAAAAGGAAACATTTGAATCCAAGTACAATTTGGATTTCCAACCATTGAGGAGCTATACAAAATATCTAAACTGGCTCAACTCATTCTTCAAAAATCAAAAGTCCAAAAGATGTGTCCCTGTAAGGAAAACAAAATTAACGGAACGGGGTGAGCTAGAAGCTCAATGAGGTACCAAAAGTATAATAGTAGAAATCATGAGAAAACACTTTTAGGGCACATCTGCACATCAAGTAAGAGAAATGAATGAACACCACAATTTAAAGGATACATGTGGCCCTCAGGAGCCAAATCCCCGTTGCAATACTTGATCCAGCCTCGTTGACTCTCCGTCAACGTTTAATGACACACTCATGTCCGTAGACCCCTCTTACGCTAAAATCCCGTTCACCAAACATACCCCTTACCGGGTCCAAACGCCGAACAGGAACAGGAATGGTAATACTCGAGTATACCGGAATCAAGAGTCTCAATACCCAAAGATTTCCCAGGAACAGGCACCCATGGATTGTCAATTACCTCGACCAAGCCCTTGCTGGCTCAACTTAATTAACTCCCCATGAGGTTGAGCTCAAGTTAACAGGAAGATCGTTGGACACACTTCCAAATGATCTCATAACAAGCGCAAGTAACAAGTTCAAGTTCATAACAAATACAAGTAATAGATTCCAGTTCATTCAGTACAGGCAAGAGAACGAGTGTGATAAAGTACACCCTCGTCTCATTCAGAATAACAGAGTTCATAGTTATCCATGTCATAAATTTTAAGTATAGATGAACCAATTATACAACAAATCAGGGGAGTGGTACACTCACCAGTTAAAGCAAGGATACGTCAAAAGTTTCAACCAAGGTAGGGCTCTAATCACCAAGAAACCCTAAAATAACAAAGGTAAACAATTATGGTCGCCACAAATCCAGTAAATAAAATGCACAAATGAGGCTCGACTTACAAGTCGTAGACCTCACCAAATAATTACTCATGCAAGTGTGCAAAACATGATTTTGGGACGAAAAGATAACATGAAGACCTAGGGCTCGAACAACTCCAAACCCTTCTTATATATATCCCAAACCAAACCAAACTCAAAGAAATCCAACACTCCCAAAATTTGGACAGCATATCCCCTACATTTCCTTACTTTTCCATCCTACAATCAAAACGAATTCATCTCAAATCAACCACATACAAGAAATAGACTATAAAATACACCTTTCGGCACAACAACCACAACTGAAGTTACACTTATCGGATTGAAACGAATCTTATGGCATTTCGAAGCCAAGACATATACCTACATTTCTCATGAAGACCTCCAAAGACAAATCATGCATTTTCATGGTCAAATATGGAAATCTCCACGAAAACAGAAATCTGTCCTCGAAACAGGGTTCATGGGCAGTCAAGGGTATTTCGGTCATTTCACAGGATACAGTGATTTGATTGAGTTGAAATTTTGTATGCAGCTAGTTAACATCATTTTCTACAACTTTCATGTTTTAACCTAAGCCTGATTCAGCCTCTAACATGCACTAATAAAGCCGGCCAGAACAGGGCAGATTGGAACCCTAAAACTGAAATTTTCCGCACAAGCTGAAATTTTCCGCAAATAACCGCAATTAACGCTCAAGGGATCCATTTAACACAATTTAGAACTGTCAATCCAAGGCCAACCATAATCATCATATGAAAACAGAAAATTCCCCAAAAAATCAGAAATTTAGCTAACTCCACTTTAATCCATGAAATCTTCCACAAAGTAGCATCTATAACAACTATAAGCCACTACTTATGAATTAATTGAAGTAAAGAAGAAGTTTGTAAGCAAAGTACCTTGACACCTCAAGAAAGATGATAACTTAGGGTTTTTCTTTAGATTTTGGATTTTCACTCAAATTAAGCTAAAAATCAAGATGGAAATTAAATGGTTTCTTCCCTCTTTTCTCTCTCAAACTCACGGCTGGAATGTGCAAAAATGGAGGCTGAAATGAAGCTTCAAGAATGTTAAGATGATAGGAATTCATTTGGGTCAAAATTGGACAAGTGTCATCTTTTGATTGGAAGTCAATTTTTTTCTTTTCTCTCTTGTTTTTAGTCCAAAATTTCGGCTGCATTAAGAAGATATTTAGGTCTGATTTTGTTCAATTAATAACAAGGAGATTAAGGTAATAAAGTAGTGTTCAAGTGGTGTGCTCACTCGGTAACAAACGGTACACTTTGGTTTACACCGTTTTTCCTTAATTCGCGTATACTAGGGTTTTAACTTATAATTCACTAACTTATTTTTATCACATCTAATCATACACTTAATATCATCTAAAACTCACTCTTTAATCACTAAATTTATACACAGTCTATACCGATTGATTACATTACTAACATATGTAAAAACTTGAATTTACGCTAACTACGAACCTAAATGAAAAACCCTTGATTCTAGGGTGAATTGCAATTCTTAAGGGGGTAAATGAGTAGTAAAGCTATTGTAAGGTAATAAATTCCAAATAAAAGGGAATTTTAAGAAAAATATAAGGAAATTTTCTAGTCGTCACACCTTTAACATGTTATTTTTTCTTTGATGTGATTTAATGTGATTTTGGATAGATTTCTAGTGAATTTTAGGATGAAATTTGAGGATTAATAGTTTTGAGAGATTTATGATTTTGATTTGGATTTTTAATGAAATTTTGGGTATTTTTGTTGTTTAATTGTAACAAATGGTTTTTCCTTTATTTTTTGTGAGTTTTAGTTTTGTTTCGGTGGGTTTCATCTTAAGCCATTAATTTTAATTTATTTTAATTTAGACCCCCAATATTTGTAATAATAATAACTTAACCCTTCAAACTTCTTTAGTTATTTCAATTGAGTCCTTGTTTGTTTAATTTATTAAATATAGGTTGTTTATTTTTATTTGAATGATTTGATTGATCCAATTTCGTGTTTATTTTTATTTCATGTAATTATTTGTTAATTAAAGTGATGCCTTGACCCTTTTATTTGTTTTGGAGGGTAAATAAGAAAATTGCCATTTCCTTAGATCACCAATTCAAGGGAGGTACACTCTACTCCTTTTATTTTGATTTTACCTGATACTGTGTGCTCCTATGTGACTTTATGTGTGTAATTGCATGCTTTGTTGAATGTTTTATTTCATTTATTTACTTATTCGCTTTATTCATTTTAATTTTGTATATTAATTTAACTTAATTTTTAATTATTTGAGAGGCAATTAAATGCCAAGTTGTAATAGTTAGGTTATTATTTTATTTTATTTCATTCCTTCCTCCTTTTTAGATTGTAGTTAGGGCCCCAAGTGTAATAGTTAGGGCTTTATTCGCTTTATTTGCTTGGTATGTTTTGCATGCTTATGTGTTATGTGTTACTCGCTTTCTTAGGGCCTTACATCAAGATATCATACTTATCTGTTATGTGTTTATGTGATCTTATGTGTTTACTTGCTTTATTATATTTTATGTGACTAATTTAGTTATAATCAATGTGTGATGTCACCACACTAGTCCAACGCTAGTTGAGACCCCTTTCTCGACTCCACCCTAACGCTAGTTGTGGCCTCTTTTTCCGATTCCATACTAGTCCAACGCTATTGAGAAATTAGAGACATGGGCTAGTCCAACACTAGACCCTTAGGGACCATCCACATGTTAGATCATGTTTGTGTGTGGCAATCACTACATTTTCATGCATATTTTCTACTTTTTAGGGTTTTTTTATCATTTTTGCATGACATTTCCCTTGTATACACATCCCTTATCCCATATTTCCCTCTATATAACCCCATGTGTGAGACATAACATTAGACTTGCATTTCATATAAAAAAATTAGAGATAGGTTAGTACATTTGCTTGATTAGATTAGGAAATACCCCTCGAATATGGGATATGGACGAGTTTGACTTTCTAACCTTAGCATGCTCGTATTCCCTCTATAAAAAAGGAAATCTAGTCACGAGTATTAGCCCCCCGCACCCGTTATGACGCACTCCTCTAGGTCATGCATATTTGTATAATTATTATTTTCTTTTCTTTTCTTAGAGTCTCATATTTTTGCACATTCGTGACCTCTTCAAATAATTACTTTTGGGCATCGTAATTAATGCGATTTGCACCAATTAAAATTTGAAGAGACATGTTGACCCCGATACATTAGGTCTAGGGTTTGCATTCATATAGTACATCCAAATGTGACAAATTTTTAGGTTAAAAATAAGAAAATCTTTGACTAAATCACGCAACTAGCTTTGGTTAGGTTGAAAGGGTGCCTTGGATTTTTTATCCTTGCCTTCCCTTTCTTCAAATGTAACTCCCGAACAATTTTCTCTGATTTTCGAAGATTTGGAGTCGTTTAAAAAGGGTTTTTTCTACTTTTTTTTATTTAAAATTCATTTTGGGTGACTTGGTACACCCTAACTCAATACCAAGTGGCGATTCCTATTTTTATTAAAAACCCTTTATAAACTATATTTTGGGCCAAAAATCGTCGCACTTCTAAGTCCCATTTAGGCCCATTTTCTTTATTTATTGTCTTTCTAAAAATCAAAAATCATTTTTCAATCAAATTAAATCCAAATTCATTTCTTTATTCATTCATTTTAAGAAACACTTTATTTTTCATTAAAAATGGGGCACGACAGCTTGGCGACTCCACTGGGGACTTAGAGGATTCGAGCATTTGATTTAGTCAATTCTTTTCTTATTCCAACCTTCTTATATATCACATTTGGAGGTTTTAGGTTGCATTTTTTCCTTTTCTAGGGTTTCTTACATTTCACACGTACAAATCGTCTCAATATTCATGTATTTATTTTCTTTCATTCACTTATGTTTGTATATCGCGCTTGCATATTGGGACGGGGGTAGCCACCCTAGAACTCTCACTCACATTTGATGGTATTTAATCCCTCCCTTCAAAAGGAACACTTCATACGTGCATACGTTTTACTTTATAACCCCTCATTTCTTTTTTTACTTTTAAGGATTGTCATACCACTCTTCCCTTATTAGGATTAGATCGATCCACTTGGACATGTGGCCGTGGCACTTTTTCGCGTAGCAATGTCCGAGGGATCAATTGAACCACCGACTCTTAGGCACTGGGATTGATGACACTTCGCCTTTGGTCTGAAGGTTTGGGGACCTGAAAACCTTGTCGAGTCTAGGTGCATTGGTGAGCCCCAACCTCATGCATCCATATTAGTAATCGCCTAGGATAGAGTCGACCGTACCCAACTAGGAACATTAGGCACGAAGGGAAGGATTCCACCCCTCTTTCCTTAATTTTCTTTTCACTTTTTGTATCATCTAATTGCTCCAACGTGTTATGTGATTATTTGTTGAACTAACATTTCCTTGTTTTCTCGTCTTTCGCATTCACAAACACTAGAAAAATAAGAGTTCTAGCATGATACTCTTTTAGAACCTACCCTCTTAGATAGGTTATCGCACGTTTAAATTTCGATGTATTGCATTTGTAGGTTTATAGGGGCACATCATCTTAGGCCCACTCTGGCGTACAAAGGATTCCTTAGGTCATGTTTCATTTCAAATTACATATTTAATTGCTTTGATAAATTGGCATCATACATAAACCTTAGAGGGAATGCCATGTAGGGGATCCCATGATAGGAATAAACCACCCTGTGTCTCGGATATGTAATCCAATGAGGCTTGCACGTTTATATTTCTTGTACCGCCCAAAGGGGTAGTGCACGAGATAAGGTAGGATCCGATCTTTTTCATGATAATAGAGCAACTTTTGCACATTAGAATATGAACATCTAACAATAATCTTTTGGCCATTTTATCAAAACTGGTAAAAATCCCTTGCGTAAAGGACATTAAGTTGAAGAAATTCAGAAATAATTCCTCATTGTTGAGATGGTAAATATATTGAGCCCAAACCTTGATTTTAGAAGGCTCATAGACTAATGCATCATAATGAATTTTTTTGAAACTACCAATGGGTAGACAATTCAATCGATTTTTGAATAAACCATCAATTCCATTCAATCCATTTGATCAATTTATTCATCAATTTCATCTAACCTATTTTATCTATTCATTCACTCTTAGAACAATTTAGTCATTTTTTGAATAAATCATTAACTCAATCCATTCATTCATTTTTACGACAATTTAGTCAATTTTGGAAATAAATCATCAATGTCATCCAATCCATTTTTTTCAATTCATTCATTTTTAGGACAACCCAGTCATTTTTTAACAATTTACTCATTTTTGAATAAATCATTAACTCAATCCATTCATTCATTTTTAGGGCAATCTAGTCAATTTTCAAATAAACCATCAATTCTATGCATCCCATTTTTACGAGTTTATTCGCATTTAGGATGATTGAGTCGATTTTTTTTGGATAAACCATCCGCTTCATACAATCTATTTGATCAATTCATTTTAGGATAATTTAGTCAAGTTTTGAATAAATCATCACTCCTTCCGATCTATTTGATCAAGTTACTTCATTCATTTGACCAGTTTATTCAATGTTAGGACAATTCCGTCAATTTTGAATAAATCATCAAATTCATTCAATTCATTTGACCAGTTTGCCCATTTTTAGGGTAAACCAGTCAATTTTTTAATAAATCATCAATTTCATCTGATCCATTAGACCCGCTTATTCTCTTTTAGGATTTCAATCTATCGTTGACTGAATAAACTAGTCAAGACGTTACAATTCTTTCAAGAGTAGACTCTTTTACATATCACTTTATGTATTAAGTAAAACAATCAATCCATTCAGACTTTGTCCTCATTTTGTTAGGACAAATGTCTCTTGTCACTCCAATTGGTCAAATTTTTCAAATTGTTTTTCACTCAAATATCAATAAGTTGATCGGGTTCGTCAGGTATTGTATAGTGTTTGCTCTAGAGGATTGTATTCTCATTCTAGGCCAACCCTTGGCATAAAAAGGCTCCCCAATAGGACATGCATCCGAATTACTTTGATTTTTACTAACTCGTGTCTTTTTCTTTTTTCTTTTTCCTTTTGTCAACATAGCTACGCAAAAAATCCCCATCATTACACGATCACGTAGCCAAGTTTTGGAAAAAAGTGTAAACATGAGTGCACATCCTGAATCATCCGATAGGTCTGCAACGACACCAACAGCAGACACTGCAAATCAACCACCTCCTCTATCCCATACCCAAGTTACTTTTGCACCATCCTTTGCAAACATACCAGAAGAGACTTTCACCTACCCCACTTCCAGTTTTCCATATACTTACCCCTATAACATCCAAGTCAACCCGACCAGCATTCAAATGCGTCAGAATTACCCAGACTCTCAAGTACCTCATCACATCACCTTTGAGGCATTTACCCCCAATGAAGAAATTTGAAAATCTTGGAAGGGGCTGAATTAGTAAGATTCCTCCCTCTTGAAGGGAAGTTTCGATAAATTTGGGGAATTATTTTGGTTAAAACCAATGAAAAATCGTTCATGCGTGTGTCTTTTGTTTAACTATGTTTTTTGTAAATAGTTTCAATCAAGTGGCTTTTGAAGACATGTTTCGTTTAGTAAGTAACATGATATTAAGTTTGATTTTTTGAAATGAAAAAAAAATGTAAATTTTATATATACTGTGACTTACACATTTTTTTCAGATGGCCCAGAATAAAACCCCCTGACCCTTTGGATATTACCATTCCGGAATTTAATGGCTGTAATTTCGATGCCGCATGAATGTGGGAATAGTGAGGAGGTATCTGAACATACTTCAAAGAGATTCGAAGGAGGAACTCAGACCGAATGGGGATCAAGATGAAAGAAATAAAATTAGTGGTCACTTGAATAAAAAACAGAAAAAGGAGGTTGATGGAAAGCAGTGTCAATAACAATAATTTTTATTTGATGAGAAGCAACTAAATGCAGTCAAAAGGAGCGATCTGTGCTTACAATAAAAGGGTCAAATCGTGACTACTTGAAAAAGAGACAGCGTGACTACTCGGAAAAGAGACAAAATGTTGAGCCAACTGTTGTCGGTGCAAGATTGGAAAAGGGTTTGTTGTCAAGAAAAAAAGAAGAAAAAAAGAGAAAAAAAAAAGGAAAAAGGAAGAGTATTGTCCGGCGAATCACTTATGTTTCACAGATATGGATGAACAGGAGTCTTCCTCAGTCAATTAATTCAGATACATGCAAGAAATTTTTGCATTAATGAAAGCTTCTTTTCAGATTTAATGTAAGAAACGGAATAAAAGTCAAGCTTTCTTCTTTTCCAATTAAACATTCTATCCCTAGTTATCCCTATTGAACCTTCAAAATAAATTATTCGTTTGGCAACCCCTGAGGATCGCAAACTCCACACTGGGGCAAGTTTAAGTTGAAAAAAAAAAGAGGAAAGAAAAGCCTCACGAGGTGAAAAGTGAGAAAGGAATGAAAGGAAAGAAAATTAAAGAAAAAAACCTCAGTTAAAAAATAAATTGGGGCAAATTTTGAAAATTTTCAAAGGAATCGCAGAAGGCCGAAAGAAAGGACAATGAAAGAAAAGAGAACCTCAATTAAGAATAAACTGAGGCAAGTTTTGATTTAACCGTAAAATAGGGTTGTTGCAACAATGCGATCTCAGATCAATTAAACCGCTTTTGAAATTCGCTTTCAAGCCTTAACTTTTCTAAGCACCCCACCTGACCCATTACAAAAGCTGAAAGTTCTGACTTCTGTTCTTTACAATATCTCTGTCAAGAAATTTTCTAATTAATTGGCAAGTGATATTCATATACTGATGCCAAGAAATTTTTTAGATGTATTTCTGAATTGATTAGGTGTGAGGTTGACACTGCACATCATGTGGAAACCCTCAAGGACGCCTTTAAAAGAGAAAAGGAGACTCCAAATGAACCACATTTACCGCACTTATCACACTAGTGGGTCCCACGTCCGGTATACGCTCTTAAATTCTCAAAAACTACCCGATACTAGAAAAATCATTTTAAAACTATAGGGCCTGTTTGGAACCTGAGCTTTTTGGGAGTTTGTCTAAAACTTTACTGTAGTGCACTGTAGAAGTTTTTGAAAAAATTTTGTAGAAGTTTTTGTAAGGTGAAAAACTTTTTTGTAGAAGTTTTTGAAATGTTACTGTAGACGTTTTTTGGATTATTTTTAGAGGTATTTTTAAAACATATTTTTGAGTATTTTATAATTTATAATTTTTATAATTTTATATTTTTAAACATTTATGCATTTATAATACATTTAGAAATATTTAGAAATAAATATATTTATATATTTATATAAAAATATATAAATGTATTATATTATATATAATACGTAATATACATATATTTATAAATGTATAAATGTATAATTAATATAAATGTATAAATTATAAATGAATATTATATAAATGTATAAATTATAATTTATAAATGTATATGATGATTATGTATAAATGTATTAATATAATTAATATAAATGTATAAATGTATTAATATTATGTATAAATGTATAATTAATATTGTTTATAATTTATAATTTTTATTGTTTAAATATTTATATGCATTTATGCATTTATAATACATTTATAAATATTTATAAATAAATATATTTATATATTTATATAAAAATATATAAATGTATTATATTATATATAATACATAATATAAATATAATTACAAATGTAATAATTGTATATTATTATAAATGAATATTATATAAATATATAAATTAATATATTATAAATATATAAATATATAATATTATGTATAAATGTATTGATATAATTAATATAAATGTATAAATGTATTAGTATTATGTATAAATGTATAATTAATATTGTGTGTTAATATTATGTATAAATGTATTATATTATACATAATACATAATATAATTGTATATAAATATACATAAATATATATACATAAATGTGTAATATATATAATATGTATTATATGTATTAAATATATAATATATAATATTTATATAAATGTATAATTACATATTCATATAAATATTAATTTATATGGTATATAATATTTATATAAATATATAAAAATATATTTTAAATAAAATAAAATATTTATAATATGTTTAAATAAATATATAAATATATAATATATATAATAAATTTTTGAGGGTGAGGGACTCAAAAATTCAAAAAAATTTTTTGAGGTTACCGGTGGCGCCGGGAGAGGTGGTGGAGGCGGTGTCTGGTGTGGTGGGTTGGGTGAGGGAGGAAGAAAAGTTTTTGAGAAATTTTTTGTGTATAGATTTTTGAAGTGTGTAGGTAAAAAATTTTGAAAAGTTTTTTGGGGTTCCTGTAGCAAAAGTTGTTAAAAAACTAGTAGTTAAAAAACTTGGTAAAAACTAAGGTGCCAAACAGGCCCTATATTTGCTCATAAACTTTATCTGGGGAATTTTTTTTTAATAAAGAAAATGTCGAAAAAGGCAGGCGATTAACTAAAAGAAACCCTAGAAAATTAGAAAATTTCCGGGTTCTCACTCTCATTCTTTTCGGGGCGTCACAAACTCCCTCTCTTAAAAGAATTTCGTCCTCGAAATTCATACCTTTGGTGTCCCTGATCGGCCTAGAAATGTTTCCCCTCGTCCCTGATTTATTTCCTCCCTTCGACTTCTGAGGGCACTGAGCAACTAGGTGTTCATTGCTACCACATCGGAAACATCGCCGATTTTTCTCTTTCTTCCAACAGGTATCTTCCGTATGGTTAGTGGCCCCACAAACATCACATACTCTTTTGGTTCCCAACATTGATTCCCCATGTGAGACACCACTTTGGGGCCCTTTTCCTGCCTGATCTTCCTTTGTTTTACCTTGATTCGGAGTCCCCACTGGTCGTGTACCACTGACTTCCTTACTTCTCTTACTAGGCGGCTCGCTTCTCGAGGTTTGCTCACCAGTGTAGGTATAGGTGTCAGATGGTGTCCTCTTCTTGTCACGGAAAGCTTTCACTTGAGTCCTTGCCGTCTCTATTCGCTGTGCCTTTTACAGGGTCTGGCTGAATGTATCCAACTGGGCAGCCGCCAGTGCCTCTTGTATTTCCACGTTTAACCCCTGGACAAATCGACAAATTCTCTTTCGGTCTGTTAGTACTAACTCTGGAGCAAAACGGGAGAGTTTGGTAAATTGTGTCTCGTACTCGGCCACACTTAACGGCCCTTGACGCAGGCGGATAAAGTCCTCTTCTCGCCTTTCTTGAACAATCGGTGGCAAATACTTCTCATTAAACTCACGGGTGAAATTGACCCAAGTCCAGGGGGTCTGCTCTCGTTCCCACTTAGCCTTTATTACATTCCACCAAGCTTTGGCTGGTCCCTCAAATTGGAAGACAGCAAAAGATACCTGCCGTTCCTCTGAATACCCGAGCGCAGCGAATATATCCATCATGCGGTCCATCCATCTCTCAGCTAAGTCAGGGCTAGGTTCACCTATGAATTTCGGGGGTGCAAATTTTTGGAACCGTTCGAGGGCACGGTCCACTCCCTCGTGATTGCCCGAATTATTTACAGGGTTTCCGGCATTATTCCCATGACCCTGACCCTGTTGGTCCACCATTCGTGCCAGCAATTCTGTCATCCGTTGTATGGCTGTAGCTACTTGGTTATCAGCTTGGTGGTTCGAAATTTCATTTTCTACGCTTTCGGGTTCTGGTCTCCGTCCCCTACCTTTTCCTCGGCCTCGACTTCGTTCCCTACCTCCATCGCGGCCACCGTCTTCCATTTGTTTTGAAAACTTTACCATATAAAACACAATATAAAACATACTAAATGATCAAACTTTTTGAACATGCATATACAGGTTTATGCCAAAGATATGAACAAATTAGCCAAAATGCAGTTAGTACCAAAACACTAAACATATCGATTTCAAAACAATTCAACAAGACAACAAAGTAATTCAAGTCAACGGTCCTAACGCAACTCTCCTGTGGAGCCCACCTAATCCACCAGCACTACCCCGGCGACCCTAGGGTGCAAACCTAAAGAATAGGTCCAAATAGTTAACTGCAACATTAAGTAAGCACCAAGTCGATCCACACTGGGACTGGCCATCTCCAAGTGCAATCAACTCAATCCCCACTTTGCCTTATGGAAAAAAAATTTACAAAAGTCCAATATCAAAAGCCTAGCATTCAATATTTACCTTAATAACCAAATACCCCACAGTCCGGCATCCTAAACTTCAAGCCTAGGATACACTACAGAGATCTGAAACCTAAGCTCTGATACCAACTGTGACGGCCCCACCTCCCCCTAGGGCGTACCCCAGGGTTCGGCGGGTCGCCTGTCCAGCTCTCGCCGGGACTCACTCACCCACTACGATCCTCAAATAGTTTACAATATAAATCTCAAAAATTACATCAAATTCTTCAATAATTACATAAACGAGTATATCAAGTTATACAAACCATGAGTACCAAAAGTACCCTAGAAAAGCTGATAACTCTAACCACCATGACAAATATATACAACTTCCTAGTCCACTTATAAGAAATACAAGTTCAACTTATCTAAACACCTTCCCGAGCGATCCCCGCGTCGGCCCCCTGCTAAGGAAAACAAATAGAAAGGGGTAAGCTATATGCTTAGTGAGTAACCAGGGGTAAAATTTTAGTTTTTACATGTCAACATTTGACCAGTAAGAGCAAAGCAAAAGCAGAAAAGTAACACTACATAGTAAGGATACGGGTGGCTCCCAAGCCAACTCTTTTGTCGAGTTTGATCACTGGTTGACCCTTAAGATCCTGAGCTACACAGCTCACTTCTCTTGCCCAAGTCACGAGCAATAAATGCTCTAAAATATTTTTCAAGCAATAAATACTCTGGTTCAAGCAATAAATGCTCTGGTTCAAGCAATAAATGCTCTCAAGCAATAAATGCTCTGCAAATATTCACAAGCCATGAATGCTCTATAACAAATCATAAAAATCATATTTCACAGGTATGAATAGCAATTAATGGGGTTTAGATCGAGTGCGATAAAGTACACCCTCGCCTAAGTGCCCATTCATAGTAAACTCATTTTTTGTATTGAGTTACACAGAAATCCTGATCACTCACCTAAAGAGCAAGTATAATGAGAGAAAGTACGGAAATGAATTCAAGTCGCCAGCTAGTGGGCCCCACCGGCTCCGTCTAGCCCGCCTTCGCCTGTAGCAGAAGGTTGAGCCATATCATCACACAAACAACTACTAAAGGACGCAAATTAAACAAAACGGCAAAATCGGCACATGCACGCGTGCGGAAACGGCAACGGAAACGGCCAGATTTGGCACCAAAAACCGTTTTGATCAAAAGTTAGGCTGGGAATGTCGGATCAAAGTGGGTGAGACACCGCTTCGAAGCTATGAGGAAGGGCTACCATTCTCATGAAGACACCTTAATCTAGATCTGAATGGAAGCAGGTCGAAATTATGGAAAACAGTACCAGAAATTTACGTGTTCGGGTGACGAACAGGGTTTGTTTGCTGGACCATAACTCACAGCTCACAAATCCAAAACAAGAAATTCCAAAGGCGTTGGAAAGCTAGGACATAAGGCTATAACTTTCACGTTTGGATCAAAAGCTGAATCAATACAGAGCATGGAGAAAAATGGGTCCAAACATTCCTGTCAGAACTGTCCAAATTCGAAGGCAGTTCTGACAACCGATCTTGTTTTGGTCACAACTGGAGCTACGGGACTCGGATTTGGATGAACTTTATACCGTTTCGAAGCTGAAACCAAGATCTATATTTCTTATGAAGGGGTCAACACCCAGATCGTACGTTATCAAAACAGACAAAACAGGGCAGAAGCTAAATGCAGAACGTACGTAAATTCCAGGGCACAAAACAGGTGCGAGTGTTTTGGCTATAACTCGGGCTACCTCAGTCCAAATCAAGTAATTCCAAAACCATATGAAATCTAAGAAACAGGGATACATTTCATCAGAAGGCCTCAACAACCAATTCGGAAGCATTCCTGACCAAAACAACCAATTACAGAAGCAATTCTCCAATTCGGGTAAAACCAGGACAGCAATAGTAATTTCAACTTTTCTCATTCTACACTACTCCGATTGACCTGAAATTTTGTAGGCACCTCTAAAATGTCATTCCCTACAACTTTCATGTTTTAAGCCAAGGCCAATTCGGCCTCTAACTAGGAGTTATAAAACCGGACAGAATGTAGCTTCATGAACCCTAGGTTTTTCCATTTTCTTCCAAAACAGAAATTACTTGCAATCTTCCACTTTTTCCACCTTCTAGATGCCTTATATACCATTTCCAATCATCATACAAAGCCACAACATATGAATCATATTAAATCAGAAAATTCATGATTAAATAGAAAATGTCATCAATCTTCACCATAAGTCATGAAATCATCAAAAAAATCACTTGTTCAACTACCACACCTACTAATTTCATCTCATAACCAACAAGGAAACAATTTCTTAACCACTTACCTTACAAACACTAGATACAAGGTAGATGAGAGTCTCTCCCTCCAAACAAAAACCACCAAGCACTTCAATCACTCCTAGCAAGTAAGTTTTATGAAGGAATTTGAGAAATAAATGGTTGGATTACAAGATTTGGGCAAGAAAAGGGAGCAAAAATTGAAGAGCTCTCTTTCTTTTCTCTCTAGAGTTGGCCGACCAAGAAGGTGAAAATGAAAGACAAATTTTGGTCAAAATTGGTTTAGTAAAGGTAAAGAAAGACTAGTCAAATGCCAAGCTCCAATCACAAGGCAACATGTGTCCATTCCAAGCTTATCTCATTTCTTTTGTCTTGCAAGAATTAATGAACTAACCAAACCCCTAATTATCTCATAACACCATGTAATATAAACCATATATACAAAGCTACTCCAAATGAACCACATTTACCGCACTTATCACACTAGTGGGTCCCACGTCCGGTATACGCTCTTAAATTCTCAAAAACTACCCGATACTAGAAAAATCATTTTAAAACTATATTTGCTCATAAACTTTATCTGGGGAATTTTTTTTTTAATAAAGAAAATGTCGAAAAAGGCAGGCGATTAAATAAAAGAAACCCTAGAAAATTAGAAAATTTCCGGGTTCTCACTCTCATTCTTTTCGGGGCGTCACAGAGATAGACTCGATGCTAACGGTGGTGGAATGAAACGCACACGTTAGCGAGATAGACTCGATGCTAACGGTGGTTGACGTCAGTCTGAATTCAATGTGGTTGTGACGAATGAGGAATGGAAAGGTGCGTGGCGGGCGCTGAGATCAAATTAAAATTTGTCAAGGAACAAGAAATTAGATTCAAGTTTGATTTTTTGAGAATCTTTTCAAAAAGTAATTTGCCCCAGTTTCCACCAATTATTGTGCAACTGATCAATTGAGGCCTTGATTCATAAGATTCTGACTTACGCTCCTTCGTCGATTTCAGCCATGGATACCTGCACAGGGGGCTTGCCAAAGTACAACATGCACTTTATTGCAAAATATTGCAACTATTACTCATGAAAGAGCAGTGTGATTGACTTGAAAATCTTGCTTGACTCTTTGACGAAATCCTCAAATGGACTACAAAAATATTTGCCCCTGTGTGGGCTTGTTTTCACGAAATCTTATAAACAAAATTTTGCCCCAGTATGGGCCATTTAATTGCAAAAACTTGTTTGGATGACTTTTCATTTATTTGAACACTGTAAGAAACTATGTTTCCAAAAAGAAAATTTCATGATGAGTTTCTTGAAATAATACAGAAGATTTCTTCCTCACTTTTAGCATCTGTGTTTTGGGTAACGGGTCACCACTTGCAGAACCAATCAAGTGGGCGTTATTTCTGTTTTTGAGGTGGCTAAAGGAAATCGGAGGTCAAGATTTGTCTTATTCTTGTGCCCAAATTGTATGAATCCCATCTTAGTGAAAGCAAATAGTTTGTCACCCTTATTTCTTAAGAAAATTTAGTCAACATATACGCTTTAAACTTGCGACAATATGGATAGAAACTATAGCTAAGCATGCGAAACTGGTTATACCCTTATGATCACAAATGATTGATGGATTTTCTTATGAGTATAATCCTCACTTTGGGTTATCATGAAGGAATAAGTCAACGATGGACTTTATGAGCTTGTAATGTGGCTTGAAAACGATAGTTAAAGAATAAAACTTTCAAGGACATTGCACCAAAGATCGCTTTTTTCCAACATTGCCCCTATTTTGAACTCAAAGATCTCAGACTTTGTTTGCATTTTTCTTATCATTCACCAGGGACTTCAGCGTCGAATTTTTCTGCATTTTCTTGCATTTACTTTTCTTGCTTTGCTTTTGCTTCTTTTCTTCGACCTGGTGGGTTTTCACATGGTGAGTAGTGTCAGCCCCCATACTCAAGCAATTCAGAAATACAGCTAAAATTTTCCGGCATCAGAAATTTTCTTGACAGGGCCATTGCAAAGAACAGAAGTCAGGACTTTCGGCTTTTGTAATGGGGTCTGGTGGGGTGTTTAGAAAAGTTAAGGCTTGAAGGCAGATTTCAAAAGTGGTTTGAAGAATCTGAGATCGCATTGTTGCGCCAACCCTGTTTTAGGGTTAAATCAGAATTTGCCCCAGTTTATGCTCAATTGAGGCTTTTCTCTTTCATTTTCTTTCTTCTTTTGATTTTTCGGCCTTTTACCATTCTTTTGAACTTTCACAAAATTTGCCCCAGTTTATTTTTGAACTGAGGTTCTCTTTTCTTCTTTTGTTTTTGATTTTGTTGCATTATCACTTTTCACCTCTTGAAACTTTTCCCTTTTCAACTGAAACTTGCCCCAGTGTGGGGTTTGCGATTCTCAGGGGTTGCCAAATGAAGTATTTTATTCTGAAGGCTCAAAAGGGATAACTAGGGATAGAATGTTTGATTGGAAAAGAAGAGGGCCTGACTTTTATTCTGTTCCTTACAATAACCCTGAAAGGAAACTTTCTTTAATGCGAAATTCCTTGCATGTATCTGAATTAATTGACTGAGGAAGATTCTTGCTCATTCATATCTATGAAACATAAGTGATCCACCGGACAAAACTCTTCCTTTTCTTTTTTTTTTTCAAAATTGGAACCCAAGTGGAATCAAATTTCCCCAGTTTGCGGTTCCCTTTCCCCTTTTCTTTTTTTCAAAATTCCCCAATCTCCTTCCCCAATGTGGGGTGCAATCATATGTGCACTCGAAAAGAACCACCAATTTTTAGCTCAAATGAGGATGCAAGGGATGATCAGTGTTTAGGTTGTAGAAACGACGGCCAAATCATCATTCTTATACCTCATGACAACCAAAGTAACGAAATGCTCATTGAAAATCCATTCCCTTTTTGATATTTGAAAATTTTCCAATGAAGGGTAGTGATCATCAAGGCACTTATTTGAAACGAAATTATTCTTTCAAAGGCTCAAATGGGAGAGCAAATGATAAAATGTGTATAGGTAGAGAAAAGAATGCTCGAAGTATCATTCCAAATTTTCAAAACAAACAAGAATAATGCACATTTTTGCTTTCACTTAGATGTGATTGAATCGGATTAGTCACCGCGGACATTTTCACGCAAAAGTTGCCCCAATTTGCAATTTATCAATCAATGTGACTGATTTTATTTTGGGGTTAAGTGAAGAAGAGAAGGTATCTCATGGGGCCTTTTGAGTGACCTCTTTCAATCTTGAGCACTCTTATTACATAGCTCGGATCACCAATCTAGTGTACACAAGGATTTTAGAAAGCATACACTTGCGAATTTTCAGGCTGGAGGTTGAAAAAACTCTCAATTCGGTCTTATTTCTTAAAATTCATCATGAAATCTCTTAATGAGCTCTATAAAGAATGAAATGTACATGAGTATCATACAAAACAAATAATTGTCTGAACAAAAGCTCCATTATTGCCAATGTTTGAAAATTTTAAAAGCAATACATATGAGAAAAATTCTACAAAATTCCTTTGCACATGTATACACATTTTCTCTCTTAATATCCCCTTTTCCTTTGAGCAATGAAATCCCTTAGATGTTTTGCACGAGCGCTTTCAAATGAATTTTCGAATTCACATTGTAAGGCCTGCCTGAGAAACAAGTAATACTTGTAATTTTCAAACTTTATCAGATCAAAATTGTTATCAGATGTAGAAAGATATTTTCACCTTATTGAAATATTTTTATGAATGCAGGGGGAAGGGGGAAAAATAAAAGAAAAGTACCCAGAGTTAGTAAGCAAAATTGTAAAATCGGTATGCATGTCCTATGGGGGAACCCTTTTATGCCAAGGGTAGGCCTAGCATGAAAATGCAATCCTCTAGGGTAGGCACCATACTATACTTGATGAATCCGATCAATTGATTGAGTGAAAAATGATTTGAAAAACTTGGCCAATTTGGAGTGAGAAGAAACGTTTGTCCTAAAAATAAGGACAAAGTCCGAATGGATTGTTTGCTTTGATTGACGCATGATGTGCCAAAAGGGTAAAATGGTCAAATGCATTGAATGAAATTTGATTATTTATTGAAAATTGAATGGATAACCCTGAAAATGAATTAAACTAATCAAATAAATTGAATGAAATCAATTGATCAAACGGATCGAGTGAAATGATGATTTATTCAAAATCGACCGAATTGCCCTAAAAATAGGTAAACTGGTCAAATGGATCGGAACATTGACTAAATCACCCTAAAAAGGGTAAACTGGTCAAATGAAATTGAACGAAGCTGATGATTTGAATTTATTCAAAATTGATTGAGTTGACCTAAGCATGGGTAAACTAATCAAATGAATTGAATGAAATTGGTGATCTTATTCAAAAATCGACTAGATTGCCCTAAAATGGATAAACTAGTCAAATGAATTCAAAATCGACTAGGTTGCCCTAAAAATGAACAAATTGATAAAATGGACTGGATGAAATTGATGAATCAAATGATCCAATGGACTGAATGGCTTGATGCATTAGTCTATGAGCCTTCTAAAATCAAATTTTGGCCTCAATTTATTTATCGTCTCAATAGCGAGGAATTGTTTGTGAATTTCTTCAAATTAATGTCCTTTTTGCAAGGGATTTTTACCAACTTGATAAAATGGCCAAAAAGTGATTATTAAACGCTCATATTCCAAAAATTGCTCTATGAAAATGATCGGATCCTACCTCACCTTGTGCACTACCCCTTTGGATGGTACAAAATGTAAACGTGCAAGTCTCCTTGGATTAAGTATCCGAGACACAAGGTGGCTTATTCCTAACACGGGATCCCCTAAATGGCATTCCCTTCTAGGGTTTATGCATGATGCCATTTATTAAGACGATGTAAATATGTGACAAATATGGCCTAAAGGACATAAATAATGCATCGGGGGAAAAGGTCTAAAATGAAATGTACTTATTGAAAATTAAGTGTAATGACTGAAATTTAAACATGTGAGTTATCTAGTGGGTAAGCCACTAAAAGAGTGCCAAAGAGGCCTCTTGTTGCTAAGGCACATGAATGCAAGCCAAGAAAACAAAAAAAATGGTTAGTGCAATTGATAGTACACATAACATATTGGGAGCAATTACGAAAAGAAATACAATAAAAGCAAGTAAAATGGGTGGAACCCCTTCCCTCGTGCCTAATGTGCTTAAAAAAGGGTGAGGCTGACTCTAACCTAGGCAAACTCTAACATGGATGCATGAGGCTGGGGTTTACTAATGCAACTAGGCTCGATAAGGTTTAAAAAAGGTCCCCAACCCTTCAGACCTAAGGGAATGGGTCATCAATCCCAAGACCCTCGGTCGGTGGGTCGAGCGATCCCCTAGGTACTGCTATGGGCGCAGAGCACACCATCCACATACCTAGAGAAACCATTCCTAATCCTACAAGGCGGTGTGGGAAAGAGCCCACGAAAAATAAAATAAAATGGGATAACAATAAATAAACATGCACGTATGAAGTGTTCCCTATTTTGAGGGAAGGGGTTGAGAACCAACGCGAGGCTCTAAAGGTGAGACACACCCTCCCCCAAATGCAATGCAAAGCGTGAGATAAAACAAGTACAACATACATCCAAACAACCAATCATACATACGTGAGTGAGGGAATAGCTTGATACGCGCGCGAGGCAAAAAGTCCTAAAAATGGAAAATGCAACCCTAATATCGAAATGCTATGCATAAAAAAGGTAGAAAAAGGAAAAGAATAGCTAAATCAAATGCTTGGACACACTTAGGAAATCCCCAGTGGAGTCGCCAACTGTCGCGCTCCACTTTTTGATGGTGTGAAAGTAGTGTGTGGGATATGTATGTGAACGTGTGTGAAAATGAAAATAAAAGGTCGTGGGATTGTGAAATGCGACAGTTTGGTCAAACAAAGTTCAAAAAGGGTTTTTGAATGGAAAATGGAGTCGCCACTTGGTATAGAGTTAGGGTGTACCAAGTCACCCAAAAAGTGATTTTTTGGAAATAAAAATAAACAAACACTTTTTAAAGAACTTTTAGGTCTACGTAACCAAAGAGAGGGATCGGGGGTCACATTTGATAAGGGAGAAGGCAAAGGCAAAGCCTAAGGCACTCCCTTACCCTAGCCAAAGCTAGTTGCGTGACTGAGCCCCTCTTTTCCTAATTTCTTCTACCCAAAGTATGTGTTGCATGTTGGATATGACTAATGGATGAAAGAAATGCAATCCTAAATCTAAAATGTCTCTTATGAGGCTTTTTGGTCCCAACCACATGAGTTGTGATGGCCAGTAAGGAAAGCCCTCATAGAGGTTACGAGTAATGCAAATGAAGATCCAAATATGAGTGCAAGTGTGAAAATGTAAGAAAAGTGCATGTGTGCAAATGTAAGAAAAGTGCATGTGTGCAAATGTAAGAAAATAAAGGTGTTTGTGTGCAAGTGGATGAAAATATGATATAATAGTAGTAAATGCATATAAGTGCGATTGGGTGCAATTTTGTGAGGTAGAAAATAAATAAGTGATAGGGAAAGAAGAGATGTATGTGAACATGGCATGTGGAGTGAGAAAAATATAAGTAGTGAGAGTGTGTGGATAAAGAAAGTGAGGAAGTGATGTGATGAGAGTGTATGAACCTAGAGGAATGCATCAAGTCGGGTACGGGAATGACTTCTAACTTTATGACTTTAATTTTCCCTTTGATTAGAAGGAAGAACTAGCGTGCTAAGGCTATTTTGTAGCCACACTCGCTCATTTCCCTTACCTAAAGGGGACTCTCAAGCAAATGTACCCTATAACTAGCATGAGAATGCAAAAACCTAAAATGAAAGGGAAAGGGTTGGAGGGGCATGCCAAATGCTAGAAAACTAAGAAAAATGCATGAAATGTAGTGAAACATGCAAGTATGAACTAACGAGGGAAATCCCTAAGGGTCTAGCGTTGGACTAGCCCATATCTATGAATTCCTACTAGCGTTGGACTAGTGGAAAACGGGACCATGAGCCACAACTAGCGTTGGACTAGTGTGGTAACGTGCATTCATCCATCGCATTCATCTATGACTATAGAAAGCAAGTAGACATGCCAATCACCTCTAAGCACGTAGCACATAACACTTAGCATGCTCGACTAAATGCAAGAGCCTAATAAAGCAAATTAACACGTAGCAACAAAAGCAAGCAATCAAGCTAATGAACCTATTACATTGGCTAACTAAAACAAATGGGGAAGGGGAAAAGTGAATAAAAATGCTCTCCAAGCCCTATCTATTACAAGCCAAGAGGTGTACACATACCCCATAAAGAATAACTCAAATAAAAAGCAAAAGTAAAATAAAATAAATGAAAGGTATTAAGGAAAGGCAAGGGAAGCAAGTAGACATGCAATTCTCACTTAGCACGTTGGAACACATAGGAGAAATGAAAGTCAAGGAGATAGAGGTTACCTCCCTTGCAATTGGGCCCCAATGAATTGAAATCACTTATTTGCCCTCAAAAATACAAAGAAAATGTCAAGGTACCAATTTATTTGGCAAATAATTACAAAGGATAAAAATAAACATGAATTTGAATCAATTAAATCATGTCAACAACCCACATTTAAGAAGTCAAGAGAAGAAAGGACCTGATTGCAAAGATTGATAAAATTTTGGGGCCAAAATTAAAGAAAAATAAAGTTTAGGGTCCCATTTGCAATTAAATTAAGGACCCAATTGAAAGAAATTGAAAGTGTCTAGGGCCACAGTATAGTTAAGGAGAAATCCAGGGACTGATTTGCAAATTTGCTTTCTGGTTTCTTAATGGATCAGGCCATTGGGCCATTTTTGCATCTTATTTGGGCCAGAGGCCCCCTAAGCCCAATCGAAAACCCTATGAAAGCAAGCAGGCCAACTTATCACTTTCCAACAAGACAAACCCAACTAAAAGAGTGGGCCTTTACTTCCTAAACCCAAACTAGAAACCCAATCAAAATAAATCAGATCCACCTTTACAAACCCAAACAAATATCATTACCCAAAACCTAAACCCATAATACTAAAACCAACAAAATAAACAAAACAACTAAAATTATTAAGGACTAATTATGCTCTTAATCCCAGAAATAACCTATCCAAGAATCACATTAACTCGTATCAAAGAAGAAGACATTTAAAGGGACAAAATTGGTTAAATTATCTAGTTCTCTGGGCCAAGACAGAACAAAGGGCAGCTTGAGGGGTTCAAATGTAACAAAAGCAGGGATCCAATTGAATGAATTATAGCAGTTTGGGGGTGAAATTATGAAGTTCTAAAACTTTTGGGGTTAAACCACAAAGACAAGGAGAATACAGAGGCTGAAATTATAAACCCAAACAAACAATCATCTTCCTAAACAGATTAAGCGTCAACTTCCATTTCCGTCTTTCTTACAACCAAGCAATACCCGAAAAACCAGTTTTAATTCTAGCCTTTTCCAATCAACACAAAATCACACAAACCTCTTCTCATACCATTTCAATTCGAATTCGTTCAACCAGAAACATGAGAAACAGAGAAATGGAAGACGGCAATGCATCAAAATATCTCAAACGTGAGGAAACTGATCGGCCGACTTAGCCGGTTTCTTCACACACGAAATGCTACAAAACATTTTCCAACAAGAATTTTCGGCTAGACAATTCATCAAACAGATTGGGGGCATCAGAAGCTCCGCCAATTCTTTGCTCCATCTATACTACAATCGGCCCCAAAAATTCATCAGAAACACAGGTTTCAGTCCAGTCGACATACCAAGCATATGTATTCAACAGAACCATGAACAAACAACATGAAATTGAAACAAAAAACTCACGGCAAACCAGGGCTGAGATGCTCTAAAAGCTTTCCAAGCTTATGTTCGAATGAAAACTAAAAGTAAAGAAGGAGATTAACTTACAGTGGCCTCACTTTGTCAATTCACGGACGGCAATGACGGATGGTGGCTGCTCTTTTTGCTCTGTTTTTTTTTTCAATTTTTCCTTTCACTTTGCCGAAGCTTTCTTCCTCTGGTTCATTTGTCCTTGCCCGAAAACTCTCCCTTTCCTCCTTTTTGGTTCCCTTCTTTTCCCTCTAGTTTCCTTCTTTGCTGTCCTCGAAACTCTCAGCTCTCTCTCTGTTCTCACCGAAGCCCTTCCCTTTTTTTTTTTTGTTTCTGGTTTCCTTTTTCCGCCGTCAGCTCCCTGTTTTCTTTCCTCCATTTTTCTTAATGCCCAAAGCCCCCAACAATATATCTGGATAATTCGCACAAGACTGCACGAATAGTGGCTGATCCTCTTGCGGCAAAGCATGCGGGAGGGGAGCTCGGAGTTGTCGGCCATGAAGTTTCTTTCTTGCCCCTTTTCTCGGCTCTCCCTGTTTTTTCCTTTTGTTTTTCTGTCCAAGACCCCCAGCCCGTTCCTCTTTTTCGTTGCTATTTTTCCTTTCTCCCCCCCCCCGAGCCTCTGTTTCTCGTTCTCTCCTTGACCGCAGCTCCCTTTCTCTCGGCCCTCAAACCTATTTTTCCACCCCAAAATCTCAGCCGCCCCTTGCTTTCTTCTGCCCTCCAATTTTGCTCAACCCGCCACCTGTGGAGCCTTCTTTTTCTCTTCCTTTTTCTTTCCGCCACCCCCAGCCTCCGTTCTTTTTCTTTTTTCAGATGAAGCCTTCCCCGTTTTTTCCTCCTCCAGGCTCCCTTTCAGAATTTTTCCAGTCGTAAGCCTCCCCCCCCCCTTTTCACTTGCTTGCGGCCTTTATTTTAAAGGTAGCTCCAAAGACTAAACCTAATTTGAAAGGCCAAGATTTCAAACCCCAAAGTAGGCTTATGTGTCTGATTCTTGTCCCTTTGATTGACTTTTCCTTTTTTTCGTTTTTCTTTTTTTTTTTCCTTTTTTTCTCGAAAAACAAATAAAATAAAAACCCAGAATCGAAACAAAAATAAATTAAATGATTAAATGATTAAAGTTCAATTAAATGATAAAATGACTTAAAAAAATAAAACTAAAAATAAAAAGACTAAAAGTAAAATTAATAAAAAAAAGTAAACAAAATACCGTAAAAATTTGGTGTCTACAATAAGTACACATAAGCGAAGTTTGAAAATGACACTTTGATCATGCAAAACGAAAATAATAAGGGAGACACCGAAATAATTGCAAATGTGTACAACCCATAGCATAGATTTGAAGTCATAAAACAAAAAAGTCAAGCACCTCATAAGTAACGTTCAATAGCTTCAAAAGGTAGGAAGTATAGTGAAACAAAATACAAAATGCAATGGCCTTTGAACAAGCACCACCCCGACTATCCGCGATGAAACTATTAAAATAGACTAAATCACTAGCTTAGTGATTAGCAGAGCCAGAAGTCTCTGCTACTTCAGTAGGATCATTTTCATTTTCAGCACTAGGAGTTTCAACCTCACGTCCCTCGTCGAGTATCTTGCCATTCACCACTTGTTCGACCAAGGTAACACACCCAACCATCGACTCGTCCGTCCGGTCTCTAATTTCGTGTACTACCTTAGCAAGTCGGCTCTTAGCTTTTTGAAGCTGCTCACAAGGAGCCTTAGTCTTTTCCTCGCTCCTCAAGTACCTCTGTCTCCACTTCAGGAATTCTAGTAGTCTGGGCATCTACAATTGCCCTCCGTCCTGGATTATCCTCTCGAACTACCCTAGTTTCCTTGGATAGCTATCTCCGGTCATCAATCACCATTAATACCCCATTATTCAGGTACGAGCAAGTTCTCTAGCAGTCCCATGGAGTCCTAGTTCAGCGAGTTGGATTATATCTCCAATGAGCTCCCCTAGACCTTTCTCGATAACGGACCACTGGAAGGCATCCCCGAGACAGCTCAATACCATCGTTACCTTCCATAACTTACAATTAAAATTAAGAGTTTAGATAGATCCAAGTATACTAAATAAATTAGATTTGATCATTTCGTGCCATCCCACATATCTGTTACAAGATCGAGACTACTAATTGTCCACTAATTCAAACCTAGGCTCTAGTTTTCACCCCTACAAGTGGTCACTTAATTTTTAAACCAATCCCACAGTCCGGTATCCTAAACTTCAAGTCTAAGATACACTACATAGATCTGAAACCTAAGCCCTGATACCAACCGTGACACTGTGAGGACTTGTAAATTCCCTTATATTTTTCTTAAAATTCCCTTTAATTTGGAATTTATTACTTTACAATAGCTGTACTACTCATTCACCACCCAAATAGTTACAATTAATCATAGAACCAAGGGTTTTCCCTTTACTTTCATCGTTAAGATAAACTAGGGTTATATGTCTTTTTGTAGTGCGAGTAATCCGTATGGAGTGTGTACTAAATTTAGCAATTAAGAGTGAGTTTTAGATGATATTAAATGTGTGATTAGAAGTAATAATAATAAGTTAGTGAATGGTAAGAAAAAAATCCTAGTACGTGCGAGTTAAGGAAAAAGGTGTGTATCGTACACTACCGATTGAACACACCACTTGACCACTACTTTATTAACTTAATCTCCTTGTCATTAGTGCAAAAATATCATCCCTAATTATCCTAGTGAGAGAGCCGAAATTCTTGACTAAAAAAAAAGAAAGGAAAAGAAAAAAATTCAAGATGCATTCTTGAGGCAACAAGTGGCGAACATCCCCAGGTTGTTGACCAACCAATTTCTTTCATATTTATCACCAAATTCATTTCTCTTGCTCTTCATTTATGCCATTCCAGCTGAGACTTAAGGAAAGAAAACAAGAGAGAAAGCTCACTTCATTCCATCTTGATTCCTAGCTTAGTGGAGAGAAAACCAAAAATCTAAACCGATTAACTTCTAAATTGGGAGCTTAGGAAACTTGGGGTGCTAAAGTTTGGAAAGAAAAGGTGAAGGATTTCTCTTGCAAGCATCTTAGAGAGGTACATGGTTGCCTTTCCTTTATCTCTTCTTTAAACTTGATTAAGTTTGGATAACAACTCATACTTGTGGTAAATGATAGTTCTTTTGGTAGTTTTGATGGATATGGTGGATTTTGAGTTAGGGTTTGAGTTGTTCAGTTGTATTCCTAGTTGTTTAGAGAGCATATGATGTCTATAATCTTGTATAGGGAGTTGAAGTAGTGGTTCAAGCTAGAAATGTGAAGTTTATACCTTGAATGCATTAAATTCCAGATTTAAGGATTGAAACTGCCCTGTTCTGATCAGTTTCATTTAGCCATGATGGAGGCCGAATTAGGCTTAGATTAAAACATTAAAGTTGTAGGAAATGATATTATATAGCTTCCTCCAAAATTTCAACTCAATCAGAGCACTGTAACATATGAAATGACCGAAATACCCCTGACTGCCAAAAGTCTCATTTCGTGGATAGTTTGAGATTTCACATGTTTGGCTTCATTTTTCACTTTGATTCGTATCAAATCAGCGTTTGGCCAAAACATGAAAGTTTTAACCCTATGTTTCAGCTTTCCAACGCATCTGAAAATGCCTCAATCGGAATTGTGTAGCTTGAGTTATTGTCATTTGAATTCAGTACTGACAACCAGACTGACCATGAACTTCTGGTTCTGTAGTTTGCAAATTCCACCTAGATTAACTATGAAATGGGTTAAGTTGTCTTCATGAAAGTTGTAACCCTTTGTCTTAGCTTCGAAACAGTAGAAGGTTCACCCCAATCCGATAAACGTAGCTCCAGTTCTGATCAAAATACTATAAGATGTCAAATCTGCTGTTGAGCTTTTTGTCTTCAAAACTGATTTCCGATTGTATGATTACACTTGTGTTGTAATTGGATGATTTTGGAGCCTAATTGAAGGGCTATGTTAGTAACATTCCTTGTGTGTGATTGTGGGGCTGAATTGAGAAAAATAATGAAGCCATAAATTGCTGGAAAATAGGTAAACCCAAAGGGCGTGCTGCCCAAATTTTCACTCGAGGGCTAGGTAGAGATACTAGCGACTTGAGTAAGGATTTGAGGACGAATCTAACTCGAATTGTCTAGGTTATTCGAGTCCCCTTTTGTGGAGGTATATAAGTTAGAATTCGGCCGAAACTTGTACCCTTGAAAAAATGAAATTTACGACTAATAGAAATACATTTTCCTTGTTTCTTCGACTCAAATGGTATTTCAAAGTATAATTGTTTCAAAGTTTCATAGTTTGAAGAGCGAGCAAGAGTTTTATGAATATTCTCTAAATGAGTTTTAATTACTTGATTCTCGTTAAACGAAACATTTAAGTTTCGAACCTTAGTTAATTTTCAAAGCTCTTAAACAATGTTTTCTCGCAGATTTGGACTCCAAACACGGAGTAATACCTGAACGTGACCCGTAAAGGCACTACATCTTTTGGTGAGTGCTTCCAAATGCCTGATTGAACTTGACACTTGTGTTTCATACTTGAACAATGTGATTACATGATATATGAGTGAATTGATTAGGGCAAGCGTGTACTTTATCGCACTTGTCCTAATGTGATTTATTCTTGTTCATCGATTTCAATTGAATTGATATACATGCATATGAATTGTATCTTGTCTGGAATTCCAGAAACCCTGTGGCTAGTTAATCGAGTCGAGCCGGCAAGGGTCTGGTCGATTAGATAACGAACCCTGGGTAGTTAGCGTTGTCGAGTGGAGTGTTATCTCCTCGACTAATCAGTATACTCGAGTATTACTCCCAGTGTTTATCTTGGAGTTCAGGCCTGGTAAGGGGTTTAGTTGGTGGACGGAGATTGGAGTTAAGTGGTGTACTACTAGACTAGTTACCTTACTTGAAAGTTGACGGAGTGTCAACTACTATATGATCAAGCTATGGTAGAACTGGTTTACAAAAGCAACTGTATCCTTTTGCGTGAAATACTGAATGTGGAATGTTGGCTATACAAAGTGTATTGCTTATTTTTCTTGACTTGTTATGCTCGCTATTTCACTATTATAATACATTTACTGTTAATTAATGGTCAATTTGCTATTTGGAACATCACTGAGCTTTAGCTCACTCCGTTAGTTAGTTTTCCTTACAGGGGTACGAGCGAGGCGTGAGACTTGTAAAGACTAGCGTAGTCTAGTAGTTTTGAATTTTGTAATTGTACTCACGCTAGCACCCGACTAGGGTTGATTGTACTTGAATTGTAAACACTTTAAAGTATTTTGGTGTGTCGAAGCCTTGTATCTGGGTTTGAACATCAATGTATATATTAAATTTGAATTATTGTGTTATTTATTATTCTATGGATGTAGTTATTGTCTCGAGTTTTGAGTGTGTGAGTGAGTCCTGGCGAGAGTTGGGCAGGCGACTTGCTAAATCCTAGGGTATGCCTTAGGGGGAGGTGGGGTCGTCACAGACACCCCCACTTCTCTTAAGGGCAAACCCAAGGGTATCCGCGGAACGCCTGCCCAGCTCTCGTCAGGACTCGATATGTGAGACCCCGGTTAGTCCTTAAGTTTGATAGTAGGTGAGGTGAATTATTTGTGCGGTAAAATTGGGTTTTAGGGCTAATTAGAAAACCCTAATTTGGGTTAGGAATTGAAACCCTAGTCTTTGTATTAATCATAAGTTCGAGTTGTAGTTACAGTTAGTTATGCTAGTGTGTGTTTGAGTACAGGTAAGTATAGGATCTGATCCATTTGATATAGGTTAAGTAAGTTTAAAAAACTTAGAAAACCCTAAACTAGAAAAAAAATCTCTAGTGTTATGATTTATTAGAATCCTAAGTTGGGTTTAAACCCTTAATCTTTCCCATGACAAAAGGCTTGTTGTTTAATTGCATTTGTGTATGTTAATACATGGTTAAGTATAGATGATTAAGTTAGTGGGGTGATTAGTAGAGAAACTAAGTAAGATTAATTAGTTTGGACTAGATTAAGTTTAGATCCTATGGAGTAAAAAGTAAGAAGTTCAAATGTTTAAGGGCAAGAGTTGATCACATGCAAAGTTGGAATGTAAGGGCTAAAGAGCAAAATTGAAGCTTTTATGTGATTGGTTGTTAGGGAAAATATCTTCTAATGCTTTGACTAAGTTTATATCATAAGATTTGCTAGATAATCATAAGAAATAAATAAAACAAAAACCAAAAGGAGAAAGAGGGAGAGAGGGCCGAAACTTGAAGCTTGGGAGGAGAAGAAAAATTTCTTTGGTGTATCAACTTTTGTCCATCAATCTTGAAGCTGGAGCTTGGAAGAACCTCTTTGGGAGCTTGTTGTAGTAGCTTGCACCCTTATCACCCTTGTTTGAAGGTAAGAAAGCTCTTGCAAGTTTAAGTTTGGTTAATGATTTTTGAGATGGTTGGAAATGAAGTGTATGGTTGTTGTTGAGCCTTAATATGGCTTATGAAGTGATGGTGAGATGTTTCCATGGATTATATTGGTGGTTTATTGCTCCAAAACTTTTGGTTATGGCTGTCCTAGTTAGGGTTTAGTGATACACAATTGATATGTTTGATGATTTGCCTCATTTGTTTGGTTGGTTGATAGCAAGGGCTGGTTTGAATCAAGAAACCCTAGGTTAAGGTAGGGTGTATTAGCTTGGTTAGGGTTTGGTTGGATAGGGTTTGGCTAAGTAATGGTTGGATTAGGTTAAGTGATGTATATAACGCTAGGTTCGAAATTGTGGTTCGTGTTTGGATAGTTTTTATGGAATTTGATGGAGAATCTTTGGATTAGTTGTGTAAGATGTAGGAGCTGATATATGTGTGTTTATTTGGTATGAAATTGGTTAGAAAACTTGCATGAGAACCATAGCAACGGACCATGCGTTTGCGACGTGCGAAACCGGTTAAACTGGAAAAACAAGGCAGCCCAAATCTGAACTTTGGCTACGTTTTTCTTTGTGCTACGTACTGATTCAGCGTTTTCCCAAAACATGAAAGTTGTAAGCTTCTTAAGTACTTGTTGTGCCTGCAAAATTTTAGGTGAAACGGATCTGTTTAGCCTAAGTTATGGCCAAAACCCTCGCTTCTGTTCTAAACTCTGAATTGTGCTACGTTTCTTGATTTTGCTTCTAACCATTGCTCAGTTCACATTGATAACGAAGAAATTGGGTTTTTCTTGTAGATCTTTGTTTCAGCTTCAAAATGGTATAAAGTGCGTCCAAATCCGAGTTCCGTAGCTCTAGTTATACCCAAAACAAGATCGAGTGTCAGAACTGCCTTTGAAGTTGGACAGTTCTGACAGGAACTTTGGACCCATTTTTCCCTATGCTCTGTACTGATTCAGCTTTTGGTCAAAACACAAAATTTATAACCTTCTAAATGAGCTTTCCAACGCCTCTAGAATTTCTTGATTATGATCTCTGAGTCATGAGTTATAGTCGTTCAAACAGGGCCTGCTCGGTAACCTGAATTGAAACGGCTGGGACTGTCTTGTGCATTTTTGGCCTAGTTCAATTGAGATCTGACTTGAGGTGACTTGAGGTGTTCTTCTTAGCTTCGCAAAGGTACCTCATGCACTTCGATTTGATAATCGTAGCCTGAAATTTGATCAAAATAGTTCTAGGTGCCAAATCTGCCTGTTTTCGTTTGCCGGCCGTTTCCATTTTCGTTTGCCGTTTCCACGCGTGCATGTGCCCGTTTTACCATTTTGCTTAATTTATGCACTTTAGTAGTGGTTTGTGTAATAATGTGGTGCAACCTTCTATTGCAGACGGTGGCGAGCTAAACGGAGCCGGTGGGGCCTACTAGCTATCACACGCGAAATGATTTTCGCCCTTGTGCTATCTTTGTGTTTTGTGTAAGTATTCAGGCCATTTTTGTGTATGACTTGCTTATGTGCTTTGGTGTGGATGAGAGGGTACTTAGGCGAGGGTGTACTTGATCACACTCGACCTAAACCCTAATTTGTACTTGTGCTTCTTTATGAGATGTGTATATATGAAGTATTTTGGTGTTGAACCCCTTGAGCTTGTAGTTCGGGGTGACTTTTGTGGGGCCCGATCTCAAGACCTAGACGGATTATTCGATCCCGCCCGGGCTTGGTCGAAGCCAGCCCAACCTAGTCTTAAGGTCACCAAGTTTGTGGTTTTGTGAACCAAGTTTGTGAACCGAGCTTGTGAATCAAGTTCAATTTCGTTTCGTTTGCTCGAGCCATTTCGTGAGGTGACTGGCCAGTGAGGGTGATAAGGTGTTAGGTGGGAGTACAAGTTGAGTTCTACGGACCCTTATCGGTGGTCGACGGAGTGTCGACAGGAGGTCACACATGGCACATGACGTGGCTTTGGAGCGAACCTGTATCCTTAACTTGTGTTGTTACTTTTATATTTTCGATTTGACATCTTTGTGACATAATTGTTCGTCTTAATGTGAAATTTACGTTTTTATCCCTGTTTACTTCCTAAGCATATAGCTTACCCCTTTCCCTTTGTTTTCCTTAATAGGGGCCGACGCGGGGAACTTTTGGCACTATCACTAGAATAGTTAGGCTTGGTTTGTGATAGCCGGACAACTAAGATGTTTCTTCTTGTTTTGGTGATCTGTATAAGGACCCCTCTTTGGGTCTACTTTCTACTTTTGATTTAGCATAGGATAATGTAGTAGTCTGGATAACTCCTTTTGAGAATGTAAATAGAACTCTTTTGGGGTTGTATATATTATGAATAGTACTCTTTTGGTTTATCTAGTTTTTATTGCTTTATGTTTTTGAGTCCTGGCGCGAGCTAGGTAGGCGTCCCGCCGATACCCTCTGGTTCGCCCTTGGGAGAAGTGGGGGCGTCACACGATACAATTTCGATTCAAGCTTAAAGATACACAACCAAAGAATAACAGTCGAAGTAAGAAAAGTCGCTTCCTTAAATTAATATTCAAATCTTACAACACAAGTTCTCAAAAGTACATCACTTTCCTCAAAAGTACAATCACTAGAAGTCGGCTAATCAAATACAACCCAAAATACTAATCAAAAGTAATAAAACTGGCTTCTCCAAAATTCTTTCCATTCCAAGCTCCTATTAAGGAAAACAAAGCTAATGGGGTGAGCTGACGCTCAGTGAGTCCAAGAAAACATGTAACACATAGTTCACATAACCATGACATTTGCACGAGAATTAAAACAAGAAAGTTCAAGTAATTCATAAATAATAATAACACACATTCAATAAGGATACAGGAGCCCTCAAGAGCTAGATTCCACTTACTTCGCTAAGGTTCTATCAAATACTTCCCCGTGATGACACTTCGTCAGCCGGATGGGTATTAAGTTCGTAGAGCTTCACTTACTCTTCCCCGTTCACCGTTACACCCTCTGTCCCGGACCCGCTCTTCTTTTATAAAGGCACTACTCCACGAGTATGCCAAGCGAGATCTCTTAATAGATCAAGTTTTTGATTATCTCATGGTTCACTGAGCATCTCGACCAAGCCCATCTGGCTCGAGTCGCAAGGTTGACCAATTGAGATTTGGGTGTCCCCCGATTACCATTATGAGTTGATGAGATTCACTCCAATCGACAAATACCGTTATAGGCCGATGAGATTCACTCCAAGCGGCATATGCAACCATAGCATAATTCACTATTGCAGTACTTTAGTCAACAAAGATGGCTAGATTAAGGGGTAATTTAGGGCTGATTAGTCAAGTAAAAACAAGGGGATTAAGGTAATAAAGTGGTGGTCAAGTGGTGTATTCCATCGGTAGAGAACGGTACCCGTCGGTTCCAACCGATTTTCCTTAAATCACATATACTAGGGTTTTAACTTATAATTCACTAACTTATTTTTATCACTTCCAATCACACACTTAATATCATCTAAAACTCACTCTAAATTACTAAATTTGATACACACTCCGTACCGAATAATTACACTGCAAAAAGGCGTAAAAACCCTAATTTACGATAACTTGAAAATGAAAGGAAAAACCATTGATTCTATGTTTATTTGCACTTATTATGGGGTAAATGAGTAGTAAGGCTATTCTAAAGTAATAAATTCCAAATAAAAGGGAATTTTAAGAAAAATATACGGAAATTTTCCAGTCGTCACAATGTATACTCATTATTCCTTGCTAAATGAGCCGCAGAAAAATTAATTTTGCTAATGAAACGTTTTAAAAACATAAGGGAGACATTGTTCCATGTAAATGGATTTAAAATGGTTGAAATAAATTATTCAGAGTAAACAGTTGAATAAATAATTAAATAGGCCAGTAAAATAGAATTAAAAGTAAGAAAAATTCGGGTCCTCACACATTGGTTAATCCAAAGGGCATTACTGCAAATTCAAAATACCCATTTCTAGAATTGAATGCAGTTTTTGGTACATCCTCCTTTTTAATTTGCAATTGATAATACCCCTGTCGAAGGACTAGTTTAGAAAACACCATTGCTCCTTGCAACTGGTCAAATAATTCATCAATATGTGGAAAAGGGTATTTATTATTAATTGTCACATCATTCAAACTCTAGTAGTCTATACATATTCTTAAACTTTCATCTTTCTTTCTTACAAAGAGTACCATAGCTCCCCATGGAGATCCGCTTTCTTGAATAAACCCTTGTTCTAATAAATCTTGCAACTGCAACTTCAATTCTTTAAAGTCAACGGGTGCCATCCGATATGGATTTTTAGAGATAGGTGTTGTTCCGGATAATAAATCGATTTTAAATTCTATCTCTCTTTCTTGAAGCAAAGTTACTAATTCGTCAGGAAACACATTCGGATACTCCTTTACTACTGGAATATCTTCTATCTTCAACTTATTTGTCGGAGAGTTTATTAGAAAAATTAGGTAATCCTGCGCTCCTTTACTCAATAATTTTCTATCTTGAATCCCCGAAATGAGTGCAGATGATGCTAACCTACCTCCACATCTAACCTTAAGGTTGTCTCCCCAGGTATGCAAAATTCTACCACTTTCCTCTTACAATGTAGTTGAGCATCATATTGAGCTAATCAATCCAAACCTAAGATGACATCATTCCTCTTAATGGCTAAACTTATTAGATCTCCCTGTAGTTTTCGCTCTCCAATCCAAATTTCGCAGTCCTTCTAAACCATACTAGTAATCAAACATTGGTCACCTGTAGGTGTCCTAACTTTCAAATCATATGGTAGTCTAGCTAGTTTCATATCAATTTCACATATAAAACTAGGGTTGATAAAGGAATGAGTAGCACCAGGATCTATTAAAATCTTAGCAAGACGATGGAACACAGGAATCGTACCTTCTATAACCTCAGATGAATCAGGAATCTAATGTTGCTCTATTGCATACACCCGAGCCAGCACTTTCGGTCTATTTTCTTCTACCTTTGTCTGTCAAGGGTTTGTCTTATTTGACTGTTGGGTCCCACTTCCTTCTCGAGGCGAGGCTGGATAGTTGGCGATATGATACTCGGCACTTCCACAGCATAAACATTTTCTTTCTTTCCTCCAATAATTTTCCTTCCTATGGTTCGGCTTCCCACAGTATCCACAGGAGACACGGGAAGCTGATACCAAGCCTCCTTGTGAGGCATCTCTTTGTTGTCCTCTCTCGCCTTGGCCTTCTCTTGATAGGGCTCCTCTTGGCATCTCCGAAAGTCTTATTCCGCCTATCCCCCTTCTAAACTTAGCAGGTATATTCTTATCGGCTTGTCCAAAGTCGTTACTAGGCGCACCCCATTGCTTTGTTTAAATAATTCTAACTTGAAGTCTCGCACTTTCGACCCGTTAGGCTTTCTCCACAGCATCACTAAACGTATTGATTTGGGTTACTGCTAAATCCTTCTGAATCTCGGCATTTAGCCCTTGTACAAAGTGCCTTATTCGCCTTTACTCTGTTACTATTAGCTAAAGGGCAAACTTAGATAGTTTGGTGAATTGAGTTTCATACTCAGCAACGATTTGGGTTCCCTGACAAAGTCTAATAAACTCATCCACCCTTTTCACCTGAATCAAAGGTGGAAAATATTTCACATTAAACTCCCTCATGAAATTATCCAAGTCTTCAGAGTTTGTTTTCTTTTCCATTTCATTTGTGACGACCCCACCTCCTCCTAAGGTGAACCAAAAGGGTTCGGTGGACCGCCTGCCCAGCTTTCGTCGGGGCTCACTCACGTATCACTTCATGAGCAAGTAAAGATAGGCCAATCAAACTTAACATATATACAATCATTAACATAGATATACAATCCTCAAGGTTAAGTACAAAAGTTCAGGATCCAACCAACTACTAATACTATCACTATTACACAACAAAAGTTCTAGTCAAAATTTCGTCTTCCACTAATCACTCGTCCTTGCTCTCAAACCCTGTAAGGAAAATAAATTTAACGGAATAGAGGAGTGAGCTAAAGCTCAGTGAGGTTCCCATACACATAACTAAGAAATTTAAATAAGGACATTAGTCATTTAATAACAATCAATCGAGAAAACATTCACAATATAAAAGCAATGAGAACACACTCATTAAAAGGATACATGCTCACGTAGAGCCATTCGTTCATTCCACCAGTCATTCTCCTTCATTCAATCATTCATCTCTTCCCTTTACTTCAACATTTCAATTCATTCATTTCATTTCCCGCCACTAACCAATTCACCGGCCAGTTCTCCACCAACTTTCGTGGTCATACTCGAGTATACCAAAACACTATCCCAAGGTCACCAGCCGCCCGACCGAGTCCGTTTTTGGCTCGAGTTGACTGGCAACGAAGGGCAAGGACCTAGTTTAGCCAAAAGGCTTACATTCATGCACAAGTAGCATTCAATCATTGAAAATTCACTTTGGCTTAGGTTGAGTGCGATACAGTACACACTCGCCCATCGAAAATCTATTTAGCAATCCTTGAAAAACATTTAACATTGAAGCAAACATTCACAAATAGTCACATAGTCACATATTGTACAAACGCACAAGGAACACTCACCCTAAACAAGTCACACTTTATCAAAATTCAGTTCAGGGCCGATACCTTGGCCACTCTCGAAATCTGCTGTCAAATATTGTCCATAAAGAGCCAATCATACACGAGTGCAAGCTGCAAAACTTATATGTCTATATCAAAGGAAAAAGACATGAAAAGTATAGTAAGTCATATAGGCAAGGTGCACGCATAATTTGTAAAAGAAAATGATCAAAAACGGTTAAATTCAAAGCCAATATGTGCAAGTAAAAACCATGTTTTGAATACTTGTTTAGAATGTTAGAAATTAAGTTTAGAACACTTGAGAAGTACATGTTAAGTCGGACCAGGAGATGGCAGCGAGAAAACAAGAGAAACAAGAGAAAGGCAACGAGAAACAATGAAGATGGCAGCTTTGCCATCCTTTGGTGTTTTGATGAAAACTGAAGCTACACTTATCGGATTGAGGCAAATTATATGGCGTTTCAAAGCTAAGACATAGACCTACATTTCCTATGAAGACATCAACACCCAGTTCTCGCATTTTCAGGGTCAAAAATGGACCGTCAGAAGCACATGAAAAATAAATCAGGAAAATTAGAGTTTTTGTACAGTCAGGAATGCTCTAGCCAAATCATAAGCTAAAATGATCCAATTGTTCTAAAATTTTGCAGGTAAAAAGTTAACTCAAATCCCTATAATTTCATGTTTTGTCCAAAAGCTGATTTAGTCCACAAGTCAGTCAAATTCGAGTCTCAAGTTGCTACTTTATCCAGTAAAAGACAAAATAGGTATGCACTTTCAGTCAATTTTGAAAAATCATAGATATTCATGGGAATTGAAAAAAGGCTGAAATTTTCACGGTTGATAGTACTCTGACTCTAGTTGCAAATGCAGCAAATGGAATTCAATTCTGACTTTTCTACAACAAGATATAGCAGATTTCCTAAGGCTGCCCAAGGGTTCCTGTAGACAAAATTTTCAGCAGCACCTCCTTTGTGTTTACTACTTTTTCTAGCCAACTCAAGGCTTCATTCTTACCACAAAACAGCCTCAACTCAAGCATATATATACCAAGCCAATAACTCACTAGATCAAACATATAACCATCACCTACTCAAGTTAGAAAATGAAACCCTAAGCTGAAATTCCTAATCATAAGCTGGAATTTTCTTTAGGCAAATCAAACTAGCATATAAAAGCTAGATATTTCACATAGCAAAGCTACCAAACCATAGCCAACACTTAACTGTCATATGTGGGCAGAAAATTCACCATAAAAACTGAATTTTTTCATAACATCACTTCAAATCATGAAATTTCTCATAAAACTATCACTTTAACAACCCTAAACCACTAGTATGGTAGTATTAGAAGCAAAGAGGGATTTCTTGGCAAACTTACCTTGTAACCTCAAGAAAGATGGAAACTTAGGGCTTCTTCCTCCAAAATCACTCCACCAACACTTTGAAATCTACCTTAGTTAGCACTTTTATGAAGTAGTTTGCACAAACTATGGTTGGAGCTCAAGATTCAAGCAAGAAAGTTGGGATTGAAGATAAAGTTTCTCTCCCTTGTTTTTCCTCTCAAGAATTTCGGCCAAGACTAAAAAAAATGGGAAGAAATGAGGAAATTTTGGTCAATATTTGGTTTTAGTAAAGTTAAGAAAACTTAGTCAAAGTCCAACATCCAACGGTTTCGCGACACTTGGCTCTTTCAGGGTTTTGATCTAATCTCTTTGGCTTCCAAAGCTAATCTATCTAGCTAACCTCTATTTATCCCTTAGCACCTTATAACTAATATCCCTTTATGTAAAAATTCACCTAATTGTCCAAAAATTTATCGCACTTACTGTGCTAGCGGGTCCTGTGACAGCCCCACCTTCCCCTAAGGCGAACCAAAGGGTTCGACGGACCGCCTGCCCAGCTCTCGCCAGGACTCAGTCATTCACCTCAGATAAAATCGAAACAAAACCACAAGGCAAAGTATAATAATGATTCCAAGCTTAGAACATATACTTAGACATTTCTATCTCAAAAGGAATTACAAAATCAAATGTACAAAAGTTCTCAATTCTTCATACATCCAACCCTTGCCAAATGCTAGGGCGAGAACCATTACAAAAAGATCAAAAGAACTAGACTAGGCTAGTCTATACAGAGCTCTCGTCCTTGCCTCGCATCCCCTGTTAAGGAAAACAAAACTAACGGAATGAGCTAGAAGCTCAGTGAGGTTCCAAACACACAAACAAACAAATAGTTCAATACATTAACCATAGATAGCAAGTAATTCAAGAAACATGACAATATAAAGCGATAATAACATTCATTAAAAGATACGGGCTCACAGGGAGCCATTCGTTCATTCCCTTTCATTCCCTTATTCCTCCAATCATTTGAAAATGCATTTCGATAAGTAAAACCCCTCATTTGCATTGACATTCGTTCATTCATTTCATTCACCCTCTCCTGGACGTTGGCCAGGCTCCACCAGACTACAAGGTAATACTCGAGTATACCAAACGTTCACCCAGGGTCACTAAATCGCCCGACCGAGTCCGCTTCTGGCTCGAGTCGATCAGTAACGAAGGGCAAGGGCCCAGTTCAGCCAAACGGCTTACATTCATGCGCAACTAGCATTTAATTATTTAATCATTGAAAATTTCACATTCATTTAGGTCGAGTGCGATAAAGTACACACTCGCCTAGAAAACTCATTTTAAGCAATCATTGAAAACATTTAACATGTTATCATTCGTTCATAACAAGTCATATAATCAAGAACAAGCCACATAGTCAATGAAAATATAACAAACAAGGAACACTCACCTATTTACGCAAAATAACGTCCAAAGTATCCTTTCGGATAACACCCTCAATCACCAAGGAACCCTAATATAATCAAAAGAACACATTATGTTTCAACCATCAAAGATGTAAGTGATTCAAAGAAAATTCGAATACGTACTAGTACAAGGTATAAATATGGTTTTGGTAGTGAAAAGAGTACATTTAAACCAAAGGACATAAGTAAAATATTTGTAAAACTTATGCTCACTCATAAAACTTTAAAATCTCCATTTGAGTCGAAGTGACAAAGAAAACGTATTTCTATTAGTCGAAAATTTCATTTTTCCAAGGGTACAAGTTTCGGCCGAATTCTAACTTATGTACCTCGATAAAGAAGACGCAAATACCCTAGATGGTTCACGTGGTATTCGCTCTCAAGCCTCACTCAAGTCACAAGTATATCTACCTAGTTCTTGAGCGTAAATTTGGGCAGCACGCCCTTTGTATTTACCTATTTTCCAGCCATTTATGGCTTCATTCTTTTCCTCAATCAATCCCAAAGTCATACACAAAATGATCGCATTTCAATAGCCATTCCATAGGCTCCAAGTCATACAAGTACAAAATCAAGCTAGGAGCATGTGCAGAAATGAAGGTTGAGTCAAGAAACAAAAGACAGATTTGACGTTGTTTTGTGTAACGGACACAACCAAAGCTACGCTTATCGGATTGGGGTGAAATTTGTACTGTTTCGAAGCTAAGACAAAAGCCTACAACTTTGATGAACTCAGTCCAGTTTGTAGTGTATCTAAGTCAAAATTGCCATTTACAGAACCAAAATCTCACATTCGGGCTAGTTAATCGCACTATGTGTAAACAACCATAACTCAGGTTACCAAAGTCCAATCGAGGTGATTCCAGGGGCGTTGGAAAGCTAAGACATAGCACTACAACTTTTGTGTTTTGGATAAATGCTAATTCAGTACACATCAGGGTGAACAGACACAGTTAGTGTTGTGAAATATCAAAATTGTCCATTGGACTAAACCTATGAGAGTCAGGGGTATTTTTGTCTTTTCATAGGTTACATTGCTCCATTGAGCTGAAATTTTGTAGGAAACTATAAAACATCATTCTCTACAACTTTCATGTTTTATGCTAAGCCTAATTCGGCCTCTAACATAATGAAATGGAACCAGGCAGAACTGAAGCTACAATTTCCAGAAATCTGGAATTTTGTTATATTCAAGCTTTAATTCACATTTTTACCTTAAAACTACCACTAATATCTCCTTTACAAGATTATATACCATATATATACATCATATAACACCTAACCCACAAGAAATATAAGTGAATAAATCAAAACCCTAACTCAATATTCCTCCCTCCAATCATCACAACCATTTGAAACAAGCATCACAAGCACAACTCTAACATTACTACCCAACTTAATCATGATTAATGGAGAAAGAAAGAGTGATCAGCCATTATACCTCAAGACAAGACCTTGCAAGAAGGATCCTCCACTTCTCCTTGAAATTTTTGGTTCCTTAAGCTTCCCAAGCTTCCAAACTAATGATTAATCGGTTTAGTTTTTCTTGTTTGCAGTCAAAAGGTTGGATTCAAGGTTAAAAATTGAAAACTCTCCTCTCTCTCTTCCCTCTCCTTGCTCTCGGCCAAACCAGAAAAAAAATGAGGGAAAATGAAGCAAAATGGATGATAAGAAGGCAGGACTTTGGCTTGGTCAAGGAACCATGAAAGACCAACACTTGTCACCACCAATTCCATCCAAATTCTTTTTTCCTTTTTCCTTGCATTTTGGGTCAATAATTTCGGCTATAAAGGCTGAGGATGAGGGAGATATTTTGCAACAATATCAAGGATATGTGGTGGTAGGGAAGTGGTAGTCAAGTGGTATGTTCAATCGGTAACAAATGGTACCCGTCGGTTCAACCCGTTTTTCTTAAATCGCGTATACTAGGGTTTTTATCTTATAATTCACTAACTTATTATTATCACTTCTAATCACATACTTAATATCATCTAAAACTCACTCTTAATCACCACATTTATCGCACTAGCGGGTCCCACATCGATAATGCGTTTCAAATTTAACGTACACTAACTCATACTAGGAAAATGAATTTAAAACTGTACTTGCTTGTAAAAATGCATAAAATGTTAATATTTCCAAGGAAAGTATAAAATGTAGGCAAAGAAATAAAATAATGCTGAGAAAATGTGAAAATTTTTGGGTTCTCACACTCTCTCCCCCTTAAGAAATTTCGTCCTCGAAATTTTTACCTTCCGTTGCCTCAGATGACCCCGGAACTTGTTGCTGGTCTACGGCATAAACCTGTGCTGATACTTTTGTTCGGTTTCCTCTTTCATTAGTTTGTTTCGGTTTGGTTCCTTCCACTTGTTGAGTGCTACCCTCTCGTGGCTGTTTCTTCAGGCAATTGCTAAGTTGATGATTGCTACTCCCACAAATCAAACATTTTCCCCCTTTCCACCAGCAATCATTCTCAGTGTGATTTGCCTTTCCACAGTATCCACAGGCCAATCGAGGAGCTACTGTTTGACCTTCTCGAGAAATTTCCTTTGATCCGATCTGACTTCCTTTCGTAGACCTTTCATCTAATGCTCCTAATGTCCAAGGTGGGCGAGATGAATGGTTCACTTTTTGCACTTTGGAGAGCATTATCTTTTCTCCGAAATCCTCAGGTATGCTACTGGATGTACCTCTTTTCCGCGTTTGAAATGCTTTTACTTGGGCTTTCGCATCCTCAATTCTTTGAACCTTCTCAAGAGCCTCTGTAAAAGTATTAACTTGAACAGCCGCTAATGCCTCCTGGATTTCCAAATTTAGTCCATGTATAAATCGTCTTATTCTCCTTCGCTCCGCAACCAACAATTCGAAAGCGAATTTAGACAGTCTAGTAAATTTGGTCTCATATTCGGCCACACTCAGGGTTCCCTGACGCAACCCAATAAATTCGTCCTCTCTCCTTTCTTGGACCAAAGGTGGGAGATACTTTTCGTTAAATTCCCTTACAAAGTTCACCCATGTCCATACCGTCTGTTCTCTTTCCCACTTGGCCCTAATTACATTCCACCACGCGCGGGTTGGTCCTTCGAATTGAAATACAGCAAAATTTACTTGTCTTTGTTCCGTGTAATTCAAAGCCACGAAGATATTAATCATTGCCTCCAACCACTGCTCAGCTATATCCGGATCAGGCCCCCCTTGAAATTTCGGAGGTAGAAACTTTTGGAACCTCTCAATAGCCCTATCCTCTCCTATCTCAGGATTCCGGGGTTGATTCACTGGCATTTGACCTTGTTGATCTTCCAGTCGTGCTAGGATATTTGTCATTTGTTGCATCGCCGTCGCCATTTGATCTCCGGCCTCAACCCTCGGTCCATGTTCTTGCTCGGCCACTGTTTCTCTTTCTTCTCTCGGTTCTTGAGCTTGCCTAGCCCCACGGCCACGACTAGTTCCACGTCCACGACTACGTCTCCCCTCCATTCCCTTTTCTCTCTTTTGTTTTTCAAAAGGTGATTTAGTATATAACAAAGTAAATTGACTAGAACGGCAAAATTTAATACACCAAGTTCACAAAAAACATATCAAGTAGACAAGATCAAATGCAACAAGTACTATACATGTGAATATTAACATGCCACAAGCCAAATACACACGGTAGCAATACAAAGACAAAACAAGAAGATAACACGACAAGCCGTTTCACACTTGGTTAAAATAGGCCCCGTCCGATCTCTCACTTCACTTTCTATTTGAACTAAACGTCCGTTGACCTCTTGTACTCATTCTAGTCAATCAAAGCCTGTTAATGTTCCCAAACTGCAAGCCTTAAGCACTTAGTTTCGCTTCAACTCTGGAGTACTCGGGCACGAGAATCCGAAATAAGATAATTCACATCTCGAGCTGGCCAGTCCCAAGAGTAAACTATCTACAATCGAGATTCTTACCTAACGTACCAATCAATTGTCCTCAATTATCGGGAGAAAGATTTAAGGCCGAATAACAATTCATGACTCCATAGCTTAAGCTCAACGAGCACTTAATCCTTCAAACTTATTCACCACTTACCCCAAGCTCACTCCGCGCAGAGACCACGCGAAGCAGGCTCTAATACCACCTGTGACAGCCCCACCTTCCCCTAAGGCGAACCAAAGGGTTCGGTGAACCGCCTGCCCAGCTCTCGCCAGGACTCAGTCATTCACCTCAGATAAAATCGAAACAAAACCACAAGGCAAAGTATAATAACGATTCCAAGCTTAGAACATATACTTAGACATTTTTATCTCAAAAGGAATTACAAAATCAAATGTACAAAAGTTCTCAATTCTTCATACATCCAACCCTTGCCAAATGTTAAGGCGAGAACCATTACAAAAGGATCAAAAGAACTAGACTAGGCTAGTCTATACAGAGCTCTCGTCCTTGCTTGCATTCCCTGTTAAGGAAAACAAAACTAACGGAATGAGGTAGAAGCTCAGTGAGGTTCCAAACACACAAACAAACAAACAGTTCAATACATTAACCATAGATAGCAAGTAATTCAAGAAACATGACAATATAAAGCGATAATAACATTCATTAAAAGAATACGGGCTCACAGGGAGCCATTCGTTCATTCCCCTTTCATTCCCTTATTCCTCCAATCATTTGAAAATGCATTTCGATAAGTAAAACCCCTCATTTGCATTGACATTCGTTCATTCATTTCATTCACCCTCTCTTGGACGTTGGCCAGGCTCCACCAGACTACAGGGTAATACTCGAGTATACCAAACGTTCACCCAGGGTCACTAAATCGCCCGACCGAGTCCGCTTCTGGCTCGAGTCGATCAGTAACGAAGGGTAAGGGCCCAGTTCAACCAAACGGCTTACATTCATGCACAACTAGCATTTAATTATTTAATCATTGAAAATTTCACATTCATTTAGGTCGAGTGCGATAAAGTACACACTCGCCTAGAAAACTCATTTTAAGCAATCATTGAAAACATTTAACATGTTATCATTCGTTCATAACAAGTCATATAATCAAGAACAAGCCACATAGTCAATGAAAATATAACAAACAAGGAACACTCATCTATTTACGCAAAATAACGTCCAAAGTATCCTTTCGGATAACACCCTCAATCACCAAGGAACCCTAATATAATCAAAAGAACACATTATGCTTCAACCATCAAAGATGTAAGTGATTCAAAGAAAATTCGAATACGTACTAGTACAAGGTATAAATATGGTTTTGGTAGTGAAAAGAGTACATTTAAACCAAAGGACATAAGTAAAATATTTGTAAAACTTATGCTCACTCATAAAACTTTAAAATCTCCATTTGAGTCGAAGTGACAAAGAAAACGTATTTCTATTAGTCGAAAATTTCATTTTTCCAAGGGCACAAGTTTCGGCCGAATTCTAACTTATGTACCTCGATAAAGAAGATGCAAATACCCTAGATGGTTCACGTGGTATTCGCTCTCAAGCCTCACTCAAGTCACAAGTATATCTACCTAGTTCTTGAGCGTAAATTTGGGCAGCACGTCCTTTGTATTTACCTATTTTCCAGCCATTCATGGCTTCATTCTTTTCCTCAATCGATCCCAAAGTCATACACAAAATCATCGCATTTCAATAGCCATTGCATAGGCTCCAAGTCATACAAGTACAAAATCAAGCAAAGAGCATGTGCAGAAATGAAGGTTGAGTTAAGAAACAAACGACAGATTTGACGTTGTTTTGCGTAACGGACACAACCAAAGCTATGCTTATCGGATTTGGGTGAAATTTATACGGTTTCGAAGCTAAGATAAAAGCCTACAACTTTAATGAAGACCACTCAGTCCAGTTTGTAGTGTATCTAAGTCAAAATTTCTATTTACAGAACCAGAATCTCACATTCGGGCTAGTTAACCGCACTATGCGTAAACAACCATAACTCAGGCTACCAAAGTCCAATCGAGGTGATTCCAGGGGCGTTTGAAAGCTAAGACATAGCACTGCAACTTTAGTATTTTGGATAAATGCTAATTCAGTACACATCAAGGTGAACAGACACAGTTAGTGTTGTGAAATATCAAAATTGTCCATTGGACTAAACCTACGAGAGTTAGGGGTATTTTTGTCTTTTTTTAGGTTACGTTACTCCGATTGAGCTAAATTTTGTAGGAAACTATAAAACCTCATTCTCTACAACTTTCAAGTTTTATGCTAAGCCTAATTCGGCCTCTAACATAATGAACTGGAACCAGGCAGAAATGAAGCTACAATTTCCAGAAATCTGGAATTTTGTTATAGTCAAGTTATAATTCACTTTTTTACCTTAAAACTACCACTACTTTCTCCTTTACAAGATTATATACCATATATATACATCATATAACACCTAACCCACAAGAAATATAAGTGAATAAATCAAAACCCTAACTCAATATTCCTCCCTCCAATCATCACAACCATTTGAAACAAGCATCACAAGCACAACTCTAACATTAATACCCAACTTAATCATGATTAATGGAGAAAGAAAGAGTGATCAGCCATTATACCTCAAGACAAGACCAAGTACAATGAGACAGAAAATGCAAACAAGTACAATGAGACTCGATAACGAGTCATAAACCAAGGCCAAACATGACCCCAATAGGGTTCCATAAGCATATACAAACATTAGAGGAAACCAGAAAATTCGGAAATGCAATTAGCTTTGGCCCTGAAAAAAACAGTTTTTGACCTCGTTTTGCGGTAACGGCACCAATTTCACTACGATTATCGGATGAAGGTGTACGATACACCGATTCGAAGCTAAAAGACAGGGCTACTACATCACAGAAGGTCACTCAATCCAGTTTTGAGTGCAACCATGTCAAAAATGCAAGATACTACACCAAAAACCGTAAAACAGATTCACAGAACGCATTCTAGCGGAAACATCATAACTCAGGCTCTCCAAGTCCAAATCCAAAAATTCCAAAACCAGCTGAAATCTAAGAAACAGGGATACATTTCATCAGAAGGTCTCAACAACCAATTCGGAAGCAATTCCAGCCAAAACAACCAATTACAGGCGCAATTCTTACATTCGGGTAAAACCAGAACAGCAATAGTAATTTCGACTTTTCTCATTCTACACTACTCCGATTGACCTGAAAATTTGTAGTTACCTCTAAAATATCATTCCCTACAACTTTCATGTTTTAAGCCAAGACCAATTCGGCCTCTAACTAGGAGCTAAAAATTCGGGCAGAATGTTCCTTCATAAACCCTAACTTTTCAAAATTTCTTCCAAAACAGAAATTGGTTGTAATTACCCACTTTTTCCACCTCCTAGAGTCATTATATACCATTTCCAATCATCATAGATAGCCACACAATCATGCTTATATTAAAACAGAAAAATCCCCAAAAATAATAAAACTTCATCACTTCAACCACAAATCAAGAAATAATCCATAAACTTGCATCTCATACTACCACTAAGCATGATTTAAGCATCAATTAAAGGAGGAGGGTGGTTCTTCACAACTCACCTTAGAAACAAGAGAGAGAGAGCAATAGGTCCTCCTAGCTTTCCAAATCACTCTGCCAATCAACTTACTAACACTAATTGAAGAGGTTTTATGGAGTAAGTTCAAGTTTCAATGGTTGGTTTTGATGATTTGAGCTAAATGGAAGCAAAACTTGAAGAGTTTCTTCCTTTCTTTTTGAGTGAGAGGGCCGGCCACAATGAAGAGCAAAATGGAGAAATTTTGGTTGTTTTTTGATTTATTTAGTCAATTGTTTTTTGATTTATTTAGTCAATTGTTTTTTGATTTATTTAGTCAATTGATTTATTTAGTCATGGTCTTAAGGTAAGAAGCAATCACATGGTGACACTTGTCACCTTTTATTAAATACTTACCTAACTTGTCTCTCTTATACCAATCCACTTAGCACCCTCTACTTATCTCTTAACACCCGGTAAATTAATTCCAGTATTCCAAACTTAACCTAGTTGACCGAATTTTTCCGAACTTTTCGCACTAGTGGGTCCCACGTCCGGTATACGCTCTTAATTTCTCAAAATCTATTTGATACTAGAAAAATCATCTAAAAATGATATCTGCTCCTTAAAATTATCTCGAAATGTTTCTAATCACAAAAATGCAGAAAACAAGCCATGAAAAATATGAGAAACCTAGAAAATGTAAAAATTACGGGTTCTCACATCAACTCCCTCGCTGGAGTGCAAATTTGTGATAAAATACCATTTAACAGTTTGAAAGCAAGTAGGGTTCAAAACATAAGAGTTTCACTTAATGACAAGCAAATAAATGAAACTCGTTGAAGTAGTATTCATTTCACTTATCAAACTCTAGAAAATTCATACTCGCTCGTTTGGTTTCGATAAAGAAGCGATTAACACTTTTAAGTTCGCAACTTGGTCTAAAAGACGAGGGAAACGTATTTATAGTGGTCATTACTTTCGCCTTTTAAAGGGTACGAGTTTTGGCAAAAATTCAGCTTATGTACTCCTACTAACCGAAACTTAAGTACTCTAAACAATTCAAGTTCAATTCAACCACGATTCACAGCTCAAGTACTGATTTCGCTCGCTTATCCCTCGAATGAAAATTTAGGCAGTATTTCCCCTATTTTCTTACTTTTCCCATCCAAGTACAACTTGGATTCACAAGCCAACAAACCTCCAATCCAACCACAAGTGATAACCAACAACATATAGCTATTCAAGGCCTCAAAACCAACCAAACAAACCAAATAATAAACTTATTACCATGGATATCAAAGCTGGAAACCAGTTTAAAGAAGAAATTATAAGTGGCAAATTTGTCATCATTCAGTGTTTTGGTCATAACTGTAGCTAGATACATCGGATCGAGGTAAATTTTATGGTGGCATTTCGAAGCTAAGACATAGACTTGCAACTTTGATGAAGGCATCAAACCCCAGTTCAAACATTATCAGGGTCGAAATGGACGAAAATAGAGTCATAGAAATTCTGTCGGAGCCAAAATAGGGTAACTGAACAGTTTTGGTAAAATGGCGATAACTTGGTGTAGAAAAATCAAAATTGAGTTCCATCAATGGCTTTTAATACTAGATTCATAGATGTTTTCAATGGTATAAAAATGAGGTTCTAGTTCATCTCCTACAACTACCGGCAAGCTCAAGAAATTGACTGAAATTCACCACCAAATGCTGGAAATTCATCCTTTCATGCTAAAAAGTCACAATCATGCCATAAATCACCTCACAAATTCCATCCAAGCTCAATACCAACATTTGAAAGTTAAACAACATAATCAAGGCTAAAAATTATCAAACCCTAGCTGAAATTTCATGAATCACCACCAAACTAGAGTATCATCCAATATTTTCCAAGATTCAAAACTTCTATAGCATATTTAGCTAGAATAAGAAAGAGAGAGGAAGTTGTAGACTTATACCTTACAAAACCTTCTTGAAAGTGAGGAACCAAGCTATTTCTTCCAAAACTTTCACCACACCTAGCTTCCTAAGCACCAAGACACAAGTTTAATCAGTTTAGATTTGTGGTTTCAACTCAAACAAGGCAAGATTCAAGGTTGTAGTTGGAGGTTTTCTTCCCCTCTTTTCTCTCCTAAACTCACGGCCAACCAAGAAGAAATGGAGAAGAAAATGAGCCAAATAGAAGATAAGAAGGAAAGAAATTAACTTAGTCAAAGTTCTCTAGATTTCCAACAAGTGTCACCACAAGATTCAATCTCATTTTTTTTCTTTTCTCTCTTACTTGGGTCAAAAATTTCGGCTGCCTTGTGGGATATTTTAGGGTTGATTTTACTGAAATAAAATCAAGGAAATTAAGGTAATAAAGTAGTGTTCAAGTGGTGCACTCAATCGGTAGCAAACGGTGCACGTCGATTCAAGCCTATTTTCCTTAACTCTCGCGTACTTTTGTTTTAACTTATGATTCACTAACTTAGTAATAGCATTTCTAATCACACACTTTTCCTTATCTAAAACTCACGTTTAACCACCAAATTTAGTACACACACCTCACCAATTAATCATACTACCCAAAATGCGCATAAACCCTAATTTGATCTAACTATAAAAGTGCAAGTAAAACTTTCAATTCTATTATTTATTACAACTATTGAGGGAATAAAATTAGTAGTAAAGGAATTATAAAATATTTTATTCAAAATAAGAGGAAATTGTAAGAAAATATAAGTAAATTTTCAAGTCGGCACACATTTGAATAGACAAATGATAACTGTTATTATAAGTGAATTCCACCAATGTCATGCGCTGGCCCCAACTATTTCTAAAATCCAAGATACACGCCCTCAACATATTCTCGAGAGTTTGAATGGTTCTTTCCAATTATCCATCTGTCCGAGGGTGATATGTCGTATTAAGGTTTAATTTGGTCCCTAATGCTTCTTGAAACCTTTGCCAAAATCGAGGCATGAATCGGGGATCCCTGTCTGAGACTATACTCACAGATACTCCATGTAATCTCAATCTCATCCATGTACAACTGAGCCAACTTTTCCATAGAATACTTCATATTCACTGATAAGAAATGGGCCGATTTGGTTAACCGACCAACGATTACCCAAACGGCATCATGGCCCCTCTACATCCGTGGCAAACCTAAGACAAAATCCATCGTAATGTGCTCCCACTTCCATTCAGGTATCTCAAGGGGTTGTAACAAGCCTGAGGGTTTTTGATGTTCGATTTTAACTTGTTGACAGGTGAGACAGGTTTGAACATACTGAGCAATTTTCTTTTTCATGTTATCCCACCAATATAACCCTTTTAAATCCTGATACATCTTACTGCTACCCGGATGGACCGTATACTTAGACCGGTAAGCTTCTTCCAAAATTTCATTTTTCAATGTTTCATCTTTGGCACAACCACTCGGTTCCGATATTTCAAAATCCTCTCGGAACTCAAATTGAAATCAGGCAATTCCCCCTTTTGCACCTTTTCCATCCACTTCTGTACCATAGAATCTTTCTTCCAAGTTTCTTTGATTTGATCTAGTAAGGTGGACCTCACTGTAATATTTTCGAAAATCACCTTCCGGCGTTCAAGGCGAGGATTCCACTCACTAAGCTTTTCTAACATATTCCATTCCTTAATCATTAATTCAGCCACTTGTTCCTTTCGATTTAGGGTATCTGCTACTACATTAGTTTTTTCAGGATGGTAATTAATCGTACAATCATAATCCTCCAAAAATTCCACCCATTATCGCTGCCTCATGTTTAGCTCCTTCTAAAAAAATAAACACTTAAGATTCATATGATCCATATAAATCTCGAAAGTTACCCCATACAAATAATGTCTCCACTTTTTCAGGACAAAGACAACAGCTGCTAATTCCAAATCATGGGTCGGATAATTTTGCTCATGAGGTTTCAACTTCCTAGAGGTAAAGGCAATCACATTTCCATTTTGCATTAATACGCATCCCAATCCTTCTCTCGAGACATCAGTATATACAGTGAAACTGTCCTTTCCATTAGGTAGAACCAAAACTAGTGTCATGATCAATCTTTTCTTCAATTTTTCAAAACTAGTGTGACGACCCCACCTCCCCCTAGGGCATACCCTAGGGTTTAGCGGAATGCCTGCCCAACTCTTGCCAGGACTCACTTAATCACTTCAAATATAATAGGTTATAACCTCAAGAGTAAAAGAAATACCAGTTTCCAAACTTGGAACATACATGTACATTCATTTCTATTTCAAATATTCGTACAATCCCACGTATGTCAAAAGATGTGAGTTTCAGATACATTCAGTCCTAATCGAGCACTAGCGCGAGTACAATCGTAAAATTCAAAAACTACTAGACTACGCTAGCCTGTACCAGTCTCACGCCTCGTTCGTACCCCCTGTAAGGAAAACAAATGGCATGGAATGAGCTAAAAACCCAGTGAGGTTCTGTATAGCAAGTTGACCATTATTGAAAAGTACAAATATCACGTAGCAAAATAGCGAGCATAACAAGTTCATGAAAGTGAGCAATAACACTTCAAATAACAAATGTCAAAATGAGCGAGTGAAAACTCTTTTTGTTTTCCAAAAGAACAATAACACTTCGAATTACAATCAATATATAAGGATACAGATGGCTGTCAGGAGCCAAATTCCCATTTCTTCACCAGAGCTTGATCAAGTATTAGTTGACACTCCGTCAACTTTTAAGTAAAGTAACTAGTCCAGTAGTACACCACTTAACTCCAATCTCCGTCCACCAACCAAACCCCTTACCGGGGCCGAACTCCACGATAAACACTGGTGGTAATACTCGAGTATACCCATTAGTCGAGGAGATAACACTCCACTCGACAACACTAGATACCCATGGTTCGTTATCTAATCGACCAAGCCCTTGCTGGCTTGACTCGATTAACTAGCCAGTGGGGTTTGGGTTTCCAAGAATTCGATGAGATAACATCTCCAATCGACTGAATCAAGATAAAAATACGGAGACGGAAATGAGAGGTACCTCCCACTCGGATCGAGTGTGGTACATACTGCCGCCCAGTACTTACAAGTCACTCACAAATATATCAAGTCACTTGCAATAATAACGAGTACACATCACATTAGGGCAAGTGCGATAAAGTACACCCTTACCCGATCATACCAATCACATATCACTCGATCACATTGGTCAAGTATTGAAAATAAGTGTTCAGTTCAATCAGGTATTTGGAAGCACTCACCAAAGGTCTAGTGCCTCTCAAAAGTCACGTTCAGGTCCAACTCCTTGGTTGGAGTCCAAATCTGCGATAAAATATCATTTACGAATGTAAAACTCTCTAGAGTTCGAAACATAGGAGTTTCCCTCCAAGAAAATCAAGTAAATGCAACTCGTTTAAGTAGTATTCAAGATACTTAACAAATTCCAAAAAAATCATGCTCGCTCGTTTAGTTATGATCAAGAAGTGGTTTCGACTTTAGAAGTTACACTTGGTATCAAAGACCGGGAAAATCGTGTTTTAAAAGGGTCGCTACTTTCACTTTTCAAGGGTACGAGTTTAGGCAAATTTCAGCTTGTATACCCTGACTAAAGAAAACTTGAATATCATAGGTGATTCAAGTCCAACTTGACCTCAAATCGTCGCTCAAGCCGCAGGTACATATGCCTAACTCTCGAGTGAAAATTTGGGCAGCACGCCCTTTGTGTTTACCTATTTTCCAGCCATTTATGGCTTCATTGTTTTTCTCAATTCAGCCCACAATCACACACAAGTAATTTTACCAACATAGCCCTTCAATAGGCTCCAACATCATTCAATTATAACACAAGTTGAATAAGATAATTGGAAATCTGTTTTGAAGACAAAAGCTAAACAGCAGATTTGACATCTTATAGCATTTTGGTCACAACTGGAGCTACGTTTATTGGATTGAGGTACACTTTATACCATTTCAAAGCTAAGACAAAGGGTTACAACTTTTATGAAGACAATTCAACCCAGTTCATAGTTTATCTAGGTCTAATTTGCATATTACAGAACCAAAAGTTCATGGTCAGTCTGGTTGTCAGCACTGGATTCAAACGGCAATAACTCAAGTTACACAATTCTGATTGAGGCGTTTTCAGATGCGTTGGAAAGCTGAAGCATTAGGTTAAAACTTTCTTGTTTTGGCCAAAGGCTGATTTGATACGGATCAAAGTGAAAAATAAAGCCAGAATTGTGTAATCTCAAAACTGTCCGAAAAACTATACATTTGGCAGTCAAGGGTATTTTTGTCATTTCACATGATACAGTGCTCGGATTGAGCTGAAATTTAACAGGCACCTATATAACATCATTTCCTAACCTAACCCCAATTCGGCCTATAACATGGACGAATATGTAGGTCGGTAACAGGGCAGATTCATCACTATCAATGCTGGGAATTTGAAGCTAAAGCTGAAAATTTCTTTAGGTAAGTCAAACTAGCATATTATTCCTCAATATTACACATGGCTAAGTTATCAAACCATGGCCAATCACTAAGTATAATATAAGAGCAGAGAATTCATCATAAAACTGAAATTTACCATAATACTACTTCAACCCATGAAATTTCCTCACAAAGCTACCAAAACTACAACTTTAAGCTACTAGTTTACACATAAATGAAGTGGAGGAAAGTTTCTTACCAAAGTACCTTGTAACCTCAAGAAAGATGGTAGCTTAGAGCTTTCCTCTCCAAAATCACTCCACCAAAGCCTTTAAATCTCCTTAGTGAGCAAGTTTTATGGAGTAGTTTGCACAAACGTTGATTGGAACTCAAGATTCAAGCACAAGTTGAAGGTTTCTCTCTTGTTTTTTCCTCCCCTAAAATTTCGGCCAAGCTCAAGAAAAATGGAAGAAAATGGAGCCAAGCAGAAGATAAAAAGGAAAGACAAATGCTTCGTCAAAAATTTTCTATGCATCCGACGAGTGTCAGCACAAGAATAATTCTCAATTTTGCTTTCTTTTATCTCTTTTTCTTGATCCAATATTTCGGCTGTCTTGAGGATATTTTGGGGCTGATTTTAATCAATTAATAGCAAGGAGATTAAGGTAATAAGGTAGTGTTCAAGTGGTGCACTCATTCGGTAGCAAACGGTGCACGTCAGTTCGAGCCGTTTTTCTCTAACTCGCGCGTACTTGTATTTTTACTGATGGTTCTCTCACTTATTATTAACACTTCTAATTACACACTTTTCTTACCTAATAATCATTCCCATCCACCAAATTTAGTACACACACTTCACCAAGTGATCACACTACCAAAATGCACCAAAGCACACCAAAAACCCTAGTATGCACAAAAAAATCCTAACTTATGCCATTCCTTTAGAAAAATCATAACTTGAGTTATAAATATAAAAAATTCATAAAACTTAGCCTATTAAAAACTAGACTTCAAATACTAATAATCTTTAGACGACACCTCAAAGAGATTCAGTTCATAAGTTGGTCCAAATTGAGCCATAAGCTACTACAACATTCCTATTGTAACTTGTGCAGGACAGAATTTTCAGCCAATTTTACCAATTTTCTGGAATTTCTAGGGATTGAATCAAACTCTGAATTTGATATAGTAGGAAGCCCTATGAGTCTAGTTTTAAATACAATGAACGGAACTCAATTCCGACTTTCCTGTACGAAGTTATAGCCAATTTCCCAAAACTGCGCAGAGCCTCCTGCGAAAATTTCAAGATTTTCTAACAACTTGAGAATATGAAACTTTTCTTAACAAAATTCATTTTCTTGGCTCAAATTCAACCATTAAAGGAATCGAAAATCAAAGGTAAGTGAGTTCACATAAGGGTTATTAAGACACGTAAAATTTTGAGGTCTCACACTCTCTCCCCCTTAAAAGAATTTCGCCCTAGAAATTCTAACCTTTGCTCATACAAAACTTGATGCTATGGAATTTTTCTCCAACTCTCAAGTGGCTTTCTCTTACTCATTGTACTACCACAAACTTACCTAGAGAGAAAATCTTATCACATAAAGGCTACGCTAATATACTAAGGAAGTTTAACAAAGATATCAAATTGTGTAGGGTAATATAGACTTAAGAATTAACTACAAAACTTAGTTACTACTTCTACTAGATTTTGAAATCAAACATTGTACACCGGCAATATGCTATCTTCTCTAATCGAACTGCCTTCCTTCATTATTAACCACAAATAGAGAATTCTTGTTCAAATCCTTTTTCTCAAAATCTCCATACCTAATCCGAAAACTCTCAATCTTGGCACAATAATAACCCAAATCAAGTTCCTATGCGGTATCATAGAAGGGTAGAAAATAGAAAAGATAGTCAAGCAAAAGTTAAAACGAGTTCAAAAGAAATTCATGTATAACCATAATCAAATCGCAATAAAATCATAAAAACACAAAACAAGAGTACGTAGGTACAGAAGAAATAAAACAATTATAATACTAGCGCCTTAACGTTTGCAATGATCACAAATCTAACTATCATATACAGAAACCCTAACCAGACGTGCATGAGATTAATCCATGACAACACTCACTGATCCATTTTCCTTAATCAGTTTAATCTCAAATCCATTACTAGAACCTTTCACACCTTGAATTTTACCATCCAACTTTATCTCAAGTTCTCTAGTACTCTCTACTTTTGGTACTCAGATACAAGAATCCGAAGCTAAGAGAATTCACATCTCAAGCCGTACGCTCCCAAGTGCAAATCTTTCAAGTTTAAGATTCCTACTTGACATACATATCTATCTCCCTGAAGTATCACGATAAAAGTTTTATGCCTATACCTTTCATGATTCACAACTTACGCTCATGAAGAGCACTAAATCCTTTATACATATTCATATAATTGGGACCATATAACCACTTGGCCCAAGCTCACCCCGCGCAAAGACCACGCGAAGCAGCTCTGATACCATCTGTGACGATCCCACCTCCCCCTAGGGCATACCCTAGGGTTTAGCGGACCGCCTGCCCAGCTCTCGCCAGGACTCACTCACTCACTTCAAATATAATAGGTTATAACCTCAAGAGTAAAAGAAATACCAGTTTCCAAACTTGGAACATACATATACATTCATTTCTATTTCAAATATTCGTACAATCCCACATATATCAAAAGATGTGAGTTTCAGATACATTCAGTCCTAATCGAGCACTAGCGCGAGTACAATCGCAAAATTCAAAAACTACTAGACTACGCTAGCCTGTACCAGTCTCACGCCTCGTTCGTACCCCCTGTAAGGAAAACAAATGGCATGGAATGAGCTAAAAACCCAGTGAGGTTCTGTATAGCAAGTTGACCATTATTGAAAAGTACAAATATCACGTAGCAAAATAGCGAGCATAACAAGTTCATGAAAGTGAGCAATAACACTTCAAATAACAAATGTCAAAATGAGCGAGTGAAAACTCTTTTTGTTTTCCAAAAGAACAATAACACTTCGAATTACAATCAATATATAAGGATACAGATGGCTGTCAGGAGCCAAATTCCCATTTCTTCACCAGAGCTTGATCAAGTATTAGTTGACACTCCGTCAACTTTTAAGTAAAGTAACTAGTCCAGTAGTACACCACTTAACTCCAATCTCCGTCCACCAACCAAACCCCTTACCGGGGCCGAACTCCACGATAAACACTGGTGGTAATACTCGAGTATACCCATTAGTCGAGGAGATAACACTCCACTCGACAACACTAGATACCCATGGTTCGTTATCTAATCGACCAAGCCCTTGCTGGCTCGACTCGATTAACTAGCCAGTGGGGTTTGGGTTTCCAAGAATTCGATGAGATAACATCTCCAATCGACTGAATCAAGATAAAAATACGGACACGGAAATGAGAGGTACCTCCCACTCGGATCGAGTGTGGTACATACTGCCGCCCAGTACTTACAAGTCACTCACAAATATATCAAGTCACTTGCAATAATAACGAGTACACATCACATTAGGGCAAGTGCGATAAAGTACACCCTTACCCGATCATACCAATCACATATCACTCGATCACATTGGTCAAGTATTGAAAATAAGTGTTCAGTTCAATCAGCTATTTGGAAGCACTCACCAAAGGTCTAGTGCCTCTCAAAAGTCACGTTCAGGTCCAACTCCTTGGTTGGAGGCCAAATCTGCGATAAAATATCATTTACGAATGTAAAACTCTCTAGAGTTCGAAACATAGGAGTTTTCCTCCTAGAAAATCAAGTAAATGCAACTCGTTTAAGTAGTATTCAAGATACTTAACAAATTCCAAAAAAATCATGCTCGCTCGTTTAGTTATGATCAAGAAGTGGTTTCGACTTTAGAAGTTACACTTGGTATCAAAGACCGGGAAAATCGTGTTTTAAAAGGGTCGCTACTTTCACTTTTCAAGGGTAAGAGTTTAGGCAAATTTCAGCTTGTTATACCCTGACTAAAGAAAACTTGAATATCATAGGTGATTCAAGTCCAACTTGACCTCAAATCGTCGCTCAAAGCCGCAGGTACATATGCCTAACTCTCGGAGTGAAAATTTGGGCAGCACGCCCTTTGTGTTTACCTATTTTCCAGCCATTTATGGCTTCATTGTTTTTCTCAATTCAGCCCACAATCACACACAAGTAATTTTACCAACATAGCCCTTCAATAGGCTCCAACATCATTCAATTACAACACAAGTTGAATAAGATAATTGGAAATCTGTTTTGAAGACAAAAGCTAAACAGCAGATTTGACATCTTATACCATTTTGGTCACAACTGGAGCTACGTTTATCGGATTGAGGTACACTTTATACCATTTCAAAGCTAAGACAAAGGGTTACAACTTTTATGAAGACAATTCAACCCAGTTCATAGTTTATCTAGGTCGAATTTGCATATTACAGAACCAAAAGTTCATGGTCAGTCTGGTTGTCAGCACTGGATTCAAACGGCAATAACTCAAGTTACACAATTCTGATTGAGGCGTTTTCAGATGCGTTGGAAAGCTGAAGCATTAGGTTAAAACTTTCTTGTTTTGGCCAAAGGCTGATTTGATACGGATCAAAGTGAAAAATAAAGCCAGAATTGTGTAATCTCAAAACTGTCCGAAAAACTATACATTTGGCAGTCAAGGGTATTTTTGTCATTTCACATGATACAGTGCTCGGATTGAGCTGAAATTTAACAGGCACCTATATAACATCATTTCCTAACCTAACCCCAATTCGACCTATAACATGGACGAATATGTAGGTCGGTAACAGGGCAGATTCATCACTATCAATGCTGGGAATTTGAAGCTAAAGCTGAAAATTTCTTTAGGTAAGTCAAACTAGCATATTATTCCTCAATATTACACATGGCTAAGTTATCAAACCATGGCCAATCACTAAGTATAATATAAGAGCAGAGAATTCATCATAAAACTGAAATTTACCATAATACTACTTCAACCCATGAAATTTCCTCACAAAGCTACCAAAACTACAACTTTAAGCTACTAGTTTACACATAAATGAAGTGGAGGAAAGTTTCTTACCAAAGTACCTTGTAACCTCAAGAAAGATGGTAGCTTAGAGCTTTCCTCTCCAAAATCACTCCACCAAAGCCTTTAAATCTCCTTAGTGAGCAAGTTTTATGGAGTAGTTTGCACAAACGTTGATTGGAACTCAAGATTCAAGCACAAGTTGAAGTTGGAGATGAAGGTTTCTCTCTTGTTTTTTCCTCCCCTAAAATTTCGGCCAAGCTCAAGAAAAATGGAAGAAAATGGTGCCAAGGAGAAGATAAAAAGGAAAGACAAATGCTTCGTCAAAATTTTTCTATGCATCTGACAAGTGTCACCACAAGAATAATTCTCATTTTTGCTTTCTTTTCTCTCTTTTTCTTGGTCCAATATTTCGGCTGCCTTTGTGAGAGCCCGTAAAATTTTTCTTAATTTATACCATTTCATTCTATTCCTTTTCATGCATTTTCCTTATTTTATTTTACTACATTAATTTTCTGGACACTTTATAAGTGAATATAGTTTTTCCAACCATTTTTCTAGTATAAGTTAGTTCGGGCTAAATTTGAAGTGCGTTATGGACGTGGGACCCGCTAGTGCGATAAAATTTTGGTGATTAAGTGATTTTTGTGCGAAGTATTATTATTTTACAAGGTGCTAGGAGACAATTAAAAGTTAGCTAGATAAATTACCATTGGTAGACAAAAGGATAAGTTTAAAACCCTAAAAGGAGCCAAGTGTCACTATGCTATTAGAAGTTGGACTTTTGACCAAGGTTGGTAACTTTACTAAAATCAAATTTTTGACCAAAATTCATTCATTTTCTTGTCCCCTTTGGCTGAAATTAGTGAGAGAGAAACCAAGAGAGTTCTTCATCTTCCACTTCAATTTCTTGCCCAAATCTTGAGTTTCAACCGATTAATTTGCAAACTACTCCATAAAACTTACTTTCCAAGTAGTTTCCAAGGTGTTTGTGGAGTTATTTTTGGAGGACAAAGCCTAAGCTACCATCTTTCATAGGGAGATAAGGTATTTTGCCAAGAACCTCTTCTTTACTTCAATTAATTGCTTAGTAGTGGTTTTTAGTTGTTTTAGATGTTGTTTTGTGGAAGATTAGCAGTTGAATGCATGAATTCCAGATTAGGGTTTCATTTTTTTTCCCAATTCTGCCCGGTTCTATTTCACCTTGTTAGAGGCCGAACTAGCCTTAGTACAAAACATAAAAGTTGTAGAGAATGATTTTTTATAGTTTTCTACAAAATTTCATCTCAATCGGAACAATGTATCCTGTGAAAAGACCGAAATACCCCTGCTGCCCTGTTTCTGTCCGAAAATGAAAATCAGCCTCTGTAAGTGGTTAGTTTGACCAGGAATATTACCGAATTGGTTGATGATGTATTCTTAAGAATTATAGCCTTGTATCTTAGCTTTCAAATGGCTTTGGAATTACCTGAATTGGAGT